>NW_027313139.1:5000-23466 GCF_040954645.1 Diabrotica undecimpunctata
TCAAGAAATACAAAAGTAAAACTCTACAAAACAATAATACGCCCAGTCCTAACATATGGTTCAGAAACCTGGACTTTAACAAAAAGCAATGAAAACATGTTAGGATGTTTCGAAAGAAAAATACTAAGGCGCATCTATGGAGCGGTAAATGAAAATGGTGTCTGGAGAAGACGATACAACTTCGAACTCTATAGGATATACCAGGAACCAGATATCGTAAAACACATAAAGATAGGACGTCTGAGGTGGGTAGGCCATGTAATGCGGATGGAGCAAACCGACCCAGCTAGAAAAACGCTCCTTGATAGACCTATTGGTCAAAGAAGAAGAGGAAGACCCAGAACAAGATTCCTAGATAACATCGATGAAGACATGAGAAATATGGAAATACGTGCTTGGCGGAGGAAGGCGATGGATAGGGACGACTAGAGAAAAATTATTGGGGAGGCTAGGACCCACACAGGGTTGTAAAGCCAAATTGATGATGAAAATCCATGATTACGTCGTAGCTGTTGGATCACTAGTGGGTCCAATTAATGTACTTTTTGCCTCAAGAATTACTAACAATAGGATATGCATATACCCCTTTTCAAAAAACACTGTTGATGCTCTTCTTAATTATTATAAATATATCGAAATAAATGGATGTCAAGTCGAAGTAAGAAGATTAATTTCTCCAGCCCAGAGACTTCTAATATCTAATGCATATCCTACAATCCCGAACGAAATAATTAAACAAGAATTACAAAAACTTGGTATTCACACTGTATCCAAAATGACTTTTTTTCGAGTAGGTATGTCTGAAAGTGAGTACAGTCATGTTCTGAGCTTAAGAAGGCAATCTTAATTACACCCCTGGAAAATATGTCTATTCCTGACTTTTTTACCATAACTCATGATAATACTTCCTACCGGGTATTTCTCTTCATAGACGGATTCAGTTGCTCCAAATGTAAAACCAGTGGTCATCAAGAATCAGAATGCGCTCACATTTCAAACCAAACTAATTCAACTATCCTCTTAGATTCAACCCAAACCACATCATCATTATCTAAACCTCATAAACCTAATGGCACCCCTTTAACACCCCTCTCAGATTTAACTCAAACCACGTCGTCATTATCTAAACCTAATGAACCTTATAATAAAATATATCAATCTACGGAAACCGACCTCATCCAAAACATATCTAAAGATAATCCAAACACTTTGTCTTCTTCTTTCGAAACAACATCACCAGCTGTAAATAACACTGAAAATAGTACGGAAATCGACCTCATCCAAAACATATCTAAAAATAATCCAAACACTTCGTCTTCTTCTTCCAAAACAACAGCACCAGCTGTAAATAACACCGAAAATACTACGACACCAGAAACACCAATAACCACCTAAATAATGCAGTCAATTCTAAACAGCTAAAAAGACATAACATATCATCTCCTGAAATTAACGAAGACAACCCAAAAAC
Organism: Diabrotica undecimpunctata; assembly: GCF_040954645.1. Taxonomy (NCBI): domain Eukaryota; kingdom Metazoa; phylum Arthropoda; class Insecta; order Coleoptera; family Chrysomelidae; genus Diabrotica; species Diabrotica undecimpunctata. The sequence goes on from NW_027313139.1 coordinate 6,472, forward strand.
CGACTCATCCGTTTTTAATACCCCTAAACAATATAAACCAAAACAGAAACCTAAAACCTCTTCCAAAACCTCCCGAGAAGATGTCATTCTCTCCATAGAATACATCAAAGACAAAATCCAAAATAAATCACCTCCATTATACTAAATTTCAATGAAATATGTGATTTTATGGAAAATGTTTTTAACTCTCATAACCCTGAATTACCTTCGAAAGATTACTCCAATGAACCAGAGGAACTAATTCAGATCCTTAATTTTGTTTATTGTTAAACACAACATTCTCGGTTAAGAAATAATATCACCTGACTAAAAAAAAAATAAACCCCAACCCTTCTTTAGCTGACGAAACTGACGAATCATCAGTAGTTGAAGGATAATCATGGGATGACTAATTCATTTATAGTGCAATGTAACAGAAATGGGTTTTATAACCATTATGAATAGTTAAAACTACTAATCGGCGAGCTTTTCCCTTTAATTCTTTGTCTTTAAGAAACCCACTAACAAAATACCATAAATTTTAAAAATTTTCAATGTTTTAAAAAAATCGAATAGCTCAACAAGCTGGTGGTGGAGTAGCTATTTTCACCAGAGCTGATTTGGAAGCTATACCGATCGCGCTAAGTACTAATCTTGAAGCTGTAGCAGTTTCTATTACCTATCATAAAAAGATTAGATACCTAGTAATCTAGATATGCACGAATTAAATAATCTTATAGACCAAATTCCACATCCTAAATTAATTTTAGGATATATGAACTGCCACCACCCGGCATGGGGAAGTCACAAAACTGATAAATACGGTAACTTATTGAAAAATCTAATTGATTATTCTGATTTATTGGTACCTAATACAGGACATCCAACTTGATTTAATTCTTATAACGGCTTATTTTCTGTCATTAATATATCCTTATGCAGTAAATCACTATCAACTACATTGTGATGTATCGCTTTGAACTCATTATATAATAGTGACCACTTTCCAATCTCTCTAACATCAAATCACATTCATCCCCTTGATTTCCCAATACATCAGTCCTGGAATTTAAAAAATGCAAATTTGGCATCCTATCAATCCTATATCAATAATAAACTTGAAAACTTCCATTTAAGCAATGATATAAAGTATGACATCACCTCCTTAAATAATATTATTATAGGTGCAGCTTTAGAAAACATAGCAAAGACAAAACCCTGTAAAAGGTAACCCTTTACCTTGGTGGAATAGTGAAATTGCAAAACCACTTCCATCTTGTAAACATGCCTTTAATAAACTTAAAAATATAATACAGACGAAAACTTACTTAATTAAAAAAAACTCTGGAATCAAGATATCTTATGAAAAAAAGCAGACAAGATACTTGGAAAGACTACCTATCGTCCATAAATTCATCAACACCTTCACAGGTTAGTTGGTCTAAAATTCGGAAAGGTATTAACTCCTTTAGGCATATCAATGCACTATATAATAATAAGATCATCACCTGTAAAAAAGCTATGGGTGAAACTTTAGCCGAAGTTTACCAAGAAAATTCTAGCGACCAAAATATAAAGCCTGAATTCTTATTACATAAGCAAAATATAGAATCATTCGAAATCGTTGATAAAGAATCTGGTGATCCATTAAATGCTATCATAACTCTTCAAGAACTAGAATTCTTCTTCTTCAAGTGCCATCTTCGTTCCGAAGGTTGGCGATCATCAGGGCTATACGTATTTTCGAAACTGCTGACCGAAACAATTCGTTGCTGCTACAGCTATACCATTCCCGTAGATTCTTTAGCCAGGAGTTTCGTCTTCTTCCTATGGACCTTTTTCCTGCTATTTTCCCTTGCATAATTATTCGAAGCAGTTCATATCTTTCGCCTCTTGTAATGTGTCCCAAGTATTGCAGTTTTCGTTTTTTGATCGTAAATATGACTTCCTTTTCTTTATTCATTCTTCTCAAGACCTCGACCTTTGTGACTCTCTCGGTCCATGATATTCTCAGGATTCTGCGATACATCCACAGTTCAAATGCCTCTAATTTTTTGGTATCAATCTTTTTCAACGTCCATGACTCCATTCCGTAGAACAGCACAGAAAGTACGTAACATCTCATCAGGCGAAGTTTCATTTCAAGGCTCAAATTTCTTCCGCAGAACACTCTCTTCATTTTAGTGAATATGGATCTGGCTTTTTCTATTCTTATTTTGATTTCTGCTGAGCTATCGTTGTCTTCATTTATAAAAGTGCCTAAATATTTGTATTTGCTAACTCGATCGATAATTTCATTGTGTAAATATAAATTATGGACATTTTGTGTTGATTTCGATATTACCATAAATTTAGTTTTCTTTATGTTCAAAGATAGTCCATATTCTTCGCTGCAGTCTGCTATCTTATTCACCAATGTCTGTAGCTCTTCAAGTGTTTCTGCGATCAGAACGGTGTCGTCGGCAAATCTCAGATTGTTTAATCTAACACCATTTATTTTAATACCTACGGATTGCTCAGAGAGTGTTCTATTCATTACGTCTTCGGAATAGAGATTAAACAGGGTTGGTGACAGTATACACCCTTGTCTCACACCTCGCTTTATTTCGATTTCTTCAGTGGTATTATTCTCTACTCTCACTAATGCTTTCTGATTGTAGTACATATTTGCTATTAGTCGGATGTCTCGTTTATCTAAATTCTTTTCTGTCAGGAGTCTGATTAGGTGATCATGCCGCACTTTATCAAAGGCCTTGTTGTAATCTATGAAACACATGAATACATCTTGATTTATGTCAACATCTTTGAGACATAACGTTCAGTGCAAACAACGCCTGTCTTGTTCCAAGTCCATTTCGGAATCCAAACTGGGTATTATTGATGTCCATTTCCAGTTTTCTGTGTACTCTAGAGTGTATAATTTTTAGAAATATTTTCAGTACATGGCTCATCAGACTGATTGTACGGTAATCACTGCATTGTTTGGCATTTATCTTTTTTGGTATAGTAACAAAGGTGGATAAAAGCCATTCTTGTGGTATTTTTCCTGATGTATAAATGCTATTGAAAAGTTTAACTAAAATGTGAATCGAGTCTTTTTCTATTAGTTTAAGGATTTCCGTTGGTATTTCATCTGGACCTGGGGCTTTACCATTTTTCATTCTTTTTAGTGCGTACATTACTTCTTCTTCCGTTATTTCTGGACCTTCGTCTCCTTGTATGTTACTTAGCTCAGATTGTTGTCTATCATCTGCAAAGAGTTCTTCAATATAGTTTTTCCATGTCTTCAACTGTTCTTCTAGTTCTGTTATTATGTTTCCGTTGACATTATATAGGGTATTTGGCTGCTTACGTTTTTGTGTACCTGCAAGTTCTTTCACTTTTTTATGTACATTAAAAATATCATGTTTTGCCTGCAATTGTTTTATTTCTTCACATTTTCTTTTATAAAAATCTTCTTTTGCTATTCTGATTTCTATTTTGATTTCTTTCTGTATTTGTTTATACCTTTGTTCGTTTTTTCCTTTCATTATTCTCCGATTGTCCATGAGAAAAAGGATCTTATCAGTCATCCACCTTTGCTTTATTTTTGGTTTTTCTTTAGTCAGAATTTTCTTCATAGGACCTGTTATCGCCATTTTTACGTTTTGCCATTTTTTATCTATGTTGTTCGTTGGCTGAGATGTTTCTTTTTCATGAAGTATTTTGAAATTATTATTAATACATTTTTGCAGTTTCTCCTTTACCTCAAGGTTACATAAATGACTGACGTCTATCTGATTTGCTCTTCTTTTCTGCTCCAATCTTTTTAGTTTAATACTCATTTGCGCTATTAGAGGGTTATGGTCTGAAAAGACATCTGCGCCTGGGTAAGCTTTAACGGATTTTAAGGAGTTTCTGTATCGTTCGTTTATCAGTAAAAAATTATTCTGGTTTCGAATTATTCTTTCGCCATTGTCCTGGGGTGATTTCCACGTATAAAGTCTTCTCTTTGGTAAGTTGAAGAATGTATTAATTGCAATCATGTTATTCACCTGGCAGAATTGAAGTAGTCTGTCACCTCGTTCATTTCTTTTACCGAGTCCGTATTCTCCTACATGTTTTCCACTTTTTCCTTTACCAATTTTTGAGTTAAAATCACCTAGAATTACGGTAATGTCTCGTGGTTTCGTCGATTTTAATACTTGATTGATTTCTTCATAGAATTGTTCAATTTCGTCCTCGGATTTATCTGCAGTAGGTGCATAGATCTGTATGATATTTAGTTTACTTGTGTTTGTTTGTAATTGAAGAAATAAGAGCCGATCTGATACTGGAGTAAAATTAATGACCGACTGCATCATAGACTTAGATACGAAAACTGCTACGCCGTGTCTGTGTTGGGTACTACTGTTTCCGGAGTAATATACTAGTAATATTCTAGTAATATACTATACTATACTAGTAATATTCTAGTAAGAACTAGAATAGGTACTCGATTGTAAACTCCAAAAATACATCCCCAGGACAAGCTGAGATTCCACCAATGTTTATAAAACACCTACCCTTTAGAGCAAAAATAATATTGTAAGATTTATTCAATACCTGTTTTTTAAAACGTTATTCTCCAAAACGCTGGTTTCAGGCAATAACTATTTCCATTATTAAACCTAATAAGCCCACAGATATACCCTCATCGTACCGTCCTATTTCTCTCACATGCAGCATGTGCAAAATACTGGAAAAAATTTTAAATCTCCGTCTTACATGGTATTTAGAAACAAAAGATCTCCTTACCCCATTTCAGAGTGGTTTTCGCTAGGGATGGTCTACATTAGATAATCATATTTCACTACAAGTCTCAATCAATGAAGCCTTTGCAAACAATCAAAAGTCGATTGCAATATTCTTTGACATAACCCAGGCTTTTGATAGGACATGGAAACACTCTATATTAGCAACAGCTTAATAATTATGGAATTGAAGGTAACATGCTTGCTTTTATAAAAAATTTCTTAACCCTGCGTTGGTCGCATGTTTAAATGAACCACCATTAGTCGCAGGTGAGCGTGAAGCTCACTTGTCATGAATATGACTTATTTTGACTTTTTATGAGTCAAAAAAACAAAAAGCATAAATATAATGATTTATTTATCAAAGCTAAAAAAAGGCACTATTTTTAACAAAATACAAAAAGGAATAAAACATAAAATATAAAGTTTGGTACATCTACATAAATAAGCATAATTCTGAAACAGCAACGCGCTATCTCAGAGTGCAACTAGAATAATAAAAAATTACTCAGATCAGGAACTTCGTCGCGTTCACACTCTGTGCAAATGGTGATTGTATGTTCTTTACAAATTGCTCTGAAACATTTGGCGCATTTTGACGCTGTTTTTCGATTTTTTTCTTGGGGTAATAGGAGCATTTTGGCCTTGCACCTGCTTGATTTGCCACAGGAACATCTGGTTTCTGTGTCAAAGGAAGATTCAGATATTTTTTAATTTGCAAAGTTAGCATAAATGCAAGTTTTGGGCTGCTTTTTTTGCATGTGGGGTAATGAGTTGTCGGCTAAATTTTTCAGATTACCACGTCTTGGTTGGCTGGAATCTAATACATTTGTCCTAAATATAATGTTTCCATTTATTCCAGCGATGTTTAGCATAGTAAAAAACAGTCAATGGTCACCTACATGTAATTCTTGCCACCGAATAAAGATTCTTCAGTTGGTCCACTGAATCTACTCCCGATTTTGTTTGATTGTAAAAGTAACTACTGCTAGTTTGCAATCTTCACCACTTTCCATGTCAATTTCGTCATATTCATGGTGGGTTGACAAAGCAGGACATTCTTATTTTTTTTTGGGACGTACGAAACGTAACTAATAAACATTCATGACCAAAAGCAAATAAACTGCTACGAATTGCACTTTCTTTAGTTGCAACAAATATTTCAGAAATTTCACGTTTTCTTTTTCTAATTTTCCCAACTAAAGCTATTTTTTCTTTTTTTTAATTTTTGGCCAAAACTGACGTGAACCAGTTATCACAGGTTAAATTTCGTCCTGAATTCATAATGGGTTCACAATCGTTTCACCACACTGTGGACTGTTGTCAATACAAAATGGACCATCTGCTGTTTCCTGCGTAAATCTCCATTTTCAGTATAAAATACACGACTCTCAGCCAAGGCAAATATTTTTATCCCAGGCGTGTAGCAGGCTTGGCATCTTTCTATAAATTTCTCAATATATTTCTTATTAGAGCTAGCTTATCAATTTAATTTGCGTTCAGCTCTTGTGTGAATATTATTAAAACGTAGTGCTCGAAGCAACAAATAGAAACCTTTTAGGGGCATTACCATTTTGAATAACTCTGGTGCTGTGTAGAATCGTTGCTCCTAGGTTATTTAGGTTGGTGTGTCGGATTTCAAAACTCCTGCCAATGTACAACAATCCAACACTGCTTTTATTTAGTCACAGTCAGTATCTAAAACATCTCGTTCGCGTGTTTAGTTGCCTCAAATTTTTTCTAGGTACAAATTTGTGCACGTCACGATTTCTTCAATGATATCATCTGTTATGAGCAGGTTCCAACTTTCATATATGCTTTAGCATCCTTTGCCGCATGTTTCACTCCCGGTAGTTTGCTAAATATTTTGCTGTCGAATACGGCTAGTTTTTCGCTCACGGTGAAATTTTAAAATGGTATTTTTGTCTCTGTCGATATATTTTGGACCATCTTCAGATCAAAACCTTGAAATAGTATTTGTCGTATCATCGGCCGAAAACTCTGAGTCTGTCTCATGATTAGAACTGACTTCTACTGAATCTATGTCGCTTTCTTCATCGTCCAAATTTTGCTCTTGCGTCTGTTCAAGTAACAAATCCTCTTGCTCCAATTCTTCATATATTTTTAACAGTCTGCCTCTTCTTTAGGATCCATTACATATTATATTTTAAAGTTATATGATTTAACACACAAAGTCAATAAAAAGAACCCAACAAAAATTGCTCTGTAGCTTTCCAAAATCGTCGTCGTTAGTCGCGGGGTGAGCTAATCGCTCATTTCTCGACATTTGCCTTTAATCAATAATTGAAATAGACTGACGGTTGCTCGATCACAATTCTGCGTAAAACATTCTATACATAATAGTTGTAGGAAGGATTACTTGAGCGCAGTTGGCAATGTGAGTGAAATTGTGAAAAATGTTAAAAAAAAAGTAAAATGTCAAGCGTTGCGCTCACAATGCGACCAACGCAGGGTTAAGTAATCGTTCTGTACAATTAAAATAAATGGAATCACTATTGGAAGTTCTCCAATAATGCTAGATAATGGAATCCCTCAAGGATCCATTTTAAGTCCAACCCTATTTTTAGTGGCTTTAATAGCATCATGAATGTAATTAGAGCTCCTATTTAAGCTCGCATTTACGCGGATGATATTGTTTATTTACTCCAAATCGAATAACCTAGTTTCAGCACAAATATATTACAACTTCTGTTAAGTCGATTTCAAAACTGGGCATTACAAACCGGATTCAATTTTTCTGCAGAAAAAACTCAATACATAATTTTTAGTAAAAATAACACTCGCCATACAATTAATTTAACATTAAATGATTTACTATAAAGCAGTCAACGGAAGTAAGTTTTTTAGGCCTAACTCGATAAAAATTAAATTGGAATGTGCATATTAATAAATTACAACAATGCATGCAAAACCGGTTAATATACTTAAAATATTATCTAATAAATTTTTGGGGGGTGCCGACTGTAAAACATTAATTAACCTTTACAAATCACTTATTAGAAGTAAATTAGATTACGGTTGCATATCTTACGGAGCTTCAAGTAAAACTGCTTTAAAAAAACTAAATAGCATACAATCTACAGTTTTGAGATTAGCACTGGGTGCCTTCCGAACTAGTTCTTTAGTAGCTTACAAGTTTTAGCGAGAGAACCACCTCTGAATATTAGACGCCAACACTTCCCTAAACTATATAGGGAAATATCAATATCAGCACAGAAACAACATCCAGTATTCTCCCAAATTTGCCATCCCAGTATTGGTTCTACAAAACCAACTAAAAATAGTACTCGCCTTATAAAACGAATAAAATATCCTAACTTTAATATGGATAAGTTAAATCGATCTCTACAAGTCAGTGTAAATTTTCCTCTATGGACAATCCAACCACTTACCATTGGCTTAACCCTCACAAAATACCGCAAATCAACTACAAATCGCCTCTAAAGCTCATGACGGACACGCTGCTGCATACTACTGTAAAAACGCTACTCACACTATATCCATACCTACAAACTGCTGCATCCTCACAGGCGAAACAACAGCCATTTTGGATGCCTTAATTTTCTTCAAAACGCCTAGTGAGAATAAATGTGTCATCATCACTGACTCGTTAAATGCTTGATTAGGTGTAAAAAAATATACAAATCCAATGTTTCGGGCTATAAAAAATGAGATAAATATAATTCAATCAACTCGAAAGGAAGTAGCATTTATCTCGATACCATCGCATGTAGGAATGGCTGGAATGAGAAAGTGGACAACCTAGCAAACACAAGTCGAATAAAACTCAAATACAAAACCAAATCAAGAAATTACCCAAACTCCGATCTCAAAAACCTAATTAAAGACTACCGTATGAACATATAGCAAGACTACTAAAAAGATTCAGGAACCAAAATATTTGAGATTTATCCCCTTGTGAAGACCATCTTGAACAATCCATCCAATAGAAGGGACCAAGTAATACTAACGACTAAGAATTGGACACACTGCACTGACCATAAATTCTTAATCAACAAAGAATCTTCTTCAACCTGCAGAAACTGTTCTCTCCCATTGACAGTGAGCATATTCTGATTGACTGCAGTACCACGAAGAAAACAAGAGAAAAATGGAATCTTAATACATCAAAACTTTTAACCATAAACACGTACATGTAATAAATAATTTAAAAGATTTGCCTTTATATACATCTATTTAATGTAAATAAAATGAACTCTTGTGTACGTTACTCCACTAATAACCTGCGTGGTTGATGTGGATTATATGTTTTTTCTAAATAAAAAAGACATTTAAAATCACTAGACTTCATTCTATAAAAATTTTGAAAAAGAACGTATTCCATTTCAGCTTTTAGATCAATAAATAAGTCTATTCCTCTATATCGACTTCTGCTTTTGAACAATGATGTTTATTCACACTAACGTCGTTTTCCTCGTTTTTTTGGAGAGGTCTTTTACTTCTTTGGGGAGTTTGTCTCACTAATAATAATATACAATACATTTGCAATATCTATTTCCTTATCCATGTCATTTTTAAAATTTACATAACTTTCGCGTCACGAATCCGAAACTGAAATGAATGACAGCAAACGAATTTGTTCGCTGTAATGTGGACAAAAGACCAAATTTTCCTCGCACGCCGAAAACATCGACTTTGGTCATATGCGTTCGCCATGTGTCCGCGTCTTTACCGGAGGCTGTTGAACGACGCTAAGAATAACCTTTTACTCCGACATGCATCTACAGTTCATCCTTGGAAACACTATATTATTAACTCTTCAACTAAGACGTTAAAATGAAAGTAAAATATTGCATTGCATTTTAGTTCGAATTTCACCATTGTTACAACGTGTTTCGAGTTATTCAACCTTTTATCAGGAACACTTCTGGAAGTTCAAACTGAAATAAAATTCAGTTTAGTGTTTGGTCGCTATAATTAACACAACAGCCTGCTACGCTAGCGGCGGTATCTATACGAAGTAACGAGAAGTCGGGAGACCTCTCTTCGAGCGAGAATTAGGCGAACCGCAAATTCAAAGCCTCTTACTGAAATACGTTGTAACGCTAAGAATAACCTTTATAGGTGAAAAAAGCCAGACTTCCACCTGCTTAATGTTGTGTCGTAAAGTTCGTTTGTCATGCGATCTAGATTTGGCTGCATACCCTCCCAAGAAAATGCTGCAAACGAAGAATATGTTGACCGCCTGAAGTTAAGAATAAACAACATTCATGAACTGCCCGACACAACACATCCAGTTGGCCAGTGATGTAATGAAAGATCAATATGGTTCTTGATGCAGAAATAAAGCTTGGAAGTAGGTGATCTTGTGGCTTTGTAATCTACAACGTCGTTGAGACTTCTTTCTAAAACTGCAAAGATAATGAGAAGGTCCCTATGAAATTAAAAAAAAATATGACGTAATATACCAATATAAGAAGTTGCTAAACGGTTAACCAAAAGTTGTTCAGATATAAATCGTTACAACTTATGCTGGCTCAACTTAAAAAAGAGCCATTCAACATGAGATCAAAGATGGTTAGCAAGCTTTAATGAATTTATGTCAAAAACGCAAATTAAATTATATTAGACAGAGTCCTCCATTTTATTATTTAGGGCGAAATATGTGATATGTAAAAGAGCCGTCTGGTCGAAGAAGAAATTCATGACTTTGTAACCTACGTAAGTGGTTTAATCAGTCCGCGTTCTCCCTCTTCAGAGCTGCAGTAAATAAAATTATGATATTTTATGTGCGCAGCCTAGTTTTAAGAACATGTTTTTATATTTAAATTTAATCTATATTATATATTTGACTTCCAGACGATCCATTTTATTGGATGGCAGACTGGGCAACTCAGTTATTTCGCTGTCCACTCCAAAGATATACTTCTGGATTTATCTTTTGGTTCTACGTATTTGCTTTATATATTTCATGTGTTTATGGAATTTTAGCAAAACCGTCCGGAGAAATTGTTTTGGGGTTACTTTTCCACAATGTCGATATTTTTATACGTAAGTATCTTTTAATAATATATATATATTAATTATTTATTATAATATTATTTATATATTATATATTATATATATATATATATATTTATATATATATATATATTATATATTATATATATGTAAATCTTTTTTCTTTGGGTGTGGTAGTCAATAAAAAAAGAGCTTTGCTAAGGCGTACTATTTATTCTGAATCCAAGCTTTCGGTGGTTTTTTGCCACCTTTATCAAGGTCTACAAAGAAAACTACTATGTTTTAAACAGTTTGAATGGTGCCAAAAAAAAAGCTATCAAAGTATAAAAAACTTACCGAATGTAAGATTCGTGGCAGAAACAACAACGTTAAATAACATGTTATACTGAAGTTGCAATTACACTTTAAAAATTACTGTTAAAAAAAACACTTTAAAATTTCTAAATACGTTAAAATTTAAAAAGAAAATTAAGGACGACATGTTAAAACAGTCGTCGCTGCAGGCTTGATTTCAGTCACATTTCACGAGCAGAAAGAGAACGTGGGTGGACAATTATTGTTTAAATAGTTAGGAGAAAATACAAAAAACAACTTTGAAATTAACGTCTCAGAAGATACTGTTTATGAATTTTGAGTACTACCAACTGTATTACCAACTTAAAATAAGCGGGAAGTTCAAAATGTTATTCATGACATAGCAATCGAAAGAAATAGTATTTAGTAAATAGGTTTAGAAAAAATAATAACTCAAACAAAACAAATCTAAATTAGTAACTGAAGTTGAATCACAAGTATTCAATTAATACTGAAATATTTAACAAAAGAAAAGAACAAAGAAAAAACTCGAGATGCAAAATAGCTCAGTCAAAAGTCAATATAAAATTGTAAATTTTGCTAAGATTCTGGATCTCAGATCTCTTATTAAGATTGTTATTATCACTCTTGCTAATATGTACCATCTCTAAGAAAGTTCTCTTAAATTTATTTTTCTCTCTGGCTAATATTTTTACATTGTTGAAATCTATCTTATGGTCTAGATCGATAGTATGCTCTGCCAAAGCACAAGTAGGTTTGTTTAATCTACAATCACTCTTATGAGAATAATACGGCTAAACAGATTCCTTCCAGTTTCACCAATGTACGTGGATGGACATTCAGTACATTGAATGCAATAAACAACATCTGTAGTCTCTAGAGTGGTTAGGGGTTGTTTTATTTTGCTATACAGCTGACGTATGGTTTTGATGTTCTTGTTAGCTATTTTGATATTCTTAAAGTCTTTAAAAATCTTAGTGAGTTCAACGGTTAGTTTTGGAATATATGGAAGGGCATAAAAATACACACTTGTTGAAGCTGAATTATTTTGTGCTGGGCATGATTGTGACATAGTAAGTCTGTTGTTTCTATTAACAAAGGGAACATTAAAAAATTTATTAATCAGTCTTAGAGGATATGAATTTTCAACAAAAATATTACGTAAGAGGTTGAGATCATGTTGGAGATATCCGGATGAGATAACCTTTTGACACGTTCTTTCATCGCTAGGACTAATTAGTTTTCATCCTCGGAGGATGCGGAGCTTATGAATCTATTGCTACATATGGGTTTTCTATACCATTGTGTTTTTCACAACATTATCCTCACATCTATGCAATCTCATGTCAAGGAAAGGCAAAGATCCCTCCCGCTCCTCCTCGCACGTGAATTGCAAGTGTGGGTTTTGTTGGTTGAACACATTTAACGTAGAATGTATGGAGTCTGCAGGTAGTGTCAAGATTAAGTCATCCACATATCTCTTTATGAACGGTATTTCAAAATTGATTTGTTGCAAACAATCTTCAATCAAGTCATCTAAGACATAATTGAACAGTATTGGTGAAATAGTGGAACCCATTGGAGTAAAAGACTTGTTTGTAGTAACAGTCATTAAAAATAAACACATTGGAGTCAAAAACAAAAGAAATGAGTTTTTTGATATTATCTAGTTAAGGGTTGTGTGCATTGATATGTCATCCAGTGTTTCTCAACGCTAACCAATATTGTGTGTAATGGTAAATTAGTGAACAGAGACACTACATCAAAACTAACGAGCTTATAGTTAATGGGTAATTTTAAGTTATTAATAAAGGAACTGAAACTAAAAGAGTCCTGAATGCAAAACTCATTGTTTATTATTGTATGTTTCTGTGAGAATATTAGTTAAAAAACTTGCTATGGGGCCATTAGGTGTACCTATTGAGGACACTATTGGTCTCATAGAGAGTGGGTTTTGAATTTTTGGGAGGGCATAAAATCTAGAGCAATTGCATTGTAAATTTTCAAAGTTTTACCAACTGATTGATCTATTTGATTCTCCTTACCAAATCAGAAACTAGTTTGTTAGCCTTTTGTTGCATAGTACACACGGGATTATTGTTCAACTTTTTATAATATTTAGTGTCGTGAGTAAGTCTTCACATTTTTGTATATAGTCCTAGTGTACATTGCTACAGTGACATTGCCTTTGTCGCTCTGGACAATCTTAATCTCAGGGTGATGCTTCAAAAAGTTTTACATTTGATATAATATTATTTAAGAAATGGTCTTTTTCATCTTTGTTGAGAAATTATTTATTTATTAGTGCATTTGGACCTTAGAATGCCTTATCGACATTCTCAATTGGTTTAAAATGTTTTCGATGTCTGCCAACAAAGAGGAAACTTTAAAACTTTTTTTTTGTTAGGAAGCAAAGCGAACTTAGGGCTAAAGCCAACACTTTTTAAATTTCTACAGGAAATTCTTTGTCTGTGAGGTTTTTAACCAACCTCTGAAATCATACTGTCAAACTATTAATTCTGAACTTTTTATATTTATTGATATTGGTTCTCTTAATTTTATGAAAAAGATTGTTATAAATTACTTTTGCCTCGTTTGAACTCACATATGTGTAATAATTAAGTATTAGATTTTTATTTGACTGGAGATCTTTTTGCTTATTTTCTAATTGATTAATTTCAGCAAAAGTAATTTTAATTTCTAAATTGAGAATATTTTTTCCAAACCTTTTACTAAGTCCTTGAGCACGAAAATCTATCTCTCCTCTCCTATGATGGAGTAAGTTGTTCACATTTGTCAAGCTGTTCGTGATATGGTTCGGAAAACAATCTGCATTTCGACACTTAATTAAAAAAGTCTTTCTGTTCCTTAACGCTGCCAGTTTGGTGTTCACATTAGCCCATTCCTTTAGATACGACACAAGTAATGGTCCGTATTGGAGTCTGATGTCCTCATAAAAACCCATACTACAAAGTAAGAAAAAGTAGTCAAAATTTTTGACTAGTTTGGAAAAAATATATGTAAATACTCTTTTCTTTTGGGTGTGGTAGTCAATAAAAAACAGAGCTTTGCTAAGGCGTACTATTTATTCTGAATCCAAGCTTTCGGTGGTTTTTTGCCACCTTTATCAAGGTCTACAAAGAAAATTACTATGTTTTAAACAGTTTGAATGGTGCCAAAAAAGGCTATAAAAAGTATAAAAACTTACCCGAATGTAAGATTCGTGGCAGAAACAACAACGTTAAATAACATGATATACTGAAGTTGCAATTACACTTTAAAAATTACTGTTAAAAAAAACACTTTAAAATTTCTAAATACGTTAAAAGTTAAAAACAAAATTAAGGACGACATGTTAAAACAGTCGTCGCTGTAGGCTAGATTTCAGTCACATTTCACGAGCAGAAAGAGAACGTGGTGGACAATTACATTGTCCACCCACGGGAATACCATTGTGTTTTCACAACATTATCCTCACATCTATGCAATCTCATGTCAAGGAAAGGCAAAGATCCTCCCGCTCCTCCTCGCACGTGAATTGCAAGGGTGGGTTTTGTTGGTTGAACACATTTAACGTAGAATGTATAGAGTGTGCAGGTAGTGCCAAGATTAAGTCATCCACATATCTCTTTATGAACGGTATTTCAAAATTGATTTGTTGCAAACAGTCTTCAATCAAGTCATCTAAGACATAATTGCACAGTATTGGTGAAATAGTGGAACCCATTGGAGTAACAAAGACTTGTTTGTAGTAACAGTCAAAAAAAATAAAAACATTAGAGTCAAAAACAAAAGAAATGAGTTTTTTGATATTAGCTAAGTTAAGGGTTGTGTGTAATGGTAAATTAGTGAACAGAGACACTACATCAAATCTAACGAGCTTATAGTCGGTAGGTAATTTTAAGTTATTAATAAAAGAACTGAAACTGAAAGAGTCCTTAATGCAAAACTCATTGTTATTACTATACATTTCTGTAAGAATATTAGTTAAAAAACTTGCTATGGGGCCATTAGGTGTACCTATTGAGGAACACTATTGGTCTCATAGACAGAGTAGGTTTATGAATTTTTGGGAGAGCATAAATCTAGGAGCAATTGCATTGTAAATTTTCAAAGTTTTACCAACTGATGATCAATTTGATTCTCCTTACAAATCAGAAACTAGTTTATTAGCCTTTTGTTGCAAAGTACACGGGATTATTGTTCAACTTTGTATAATATTTAGTGTCGGTGAGTAAGTCTTCACATTTTTTATATAGTCCTAGTGTACATTGCTACAGTGACATTGCCTTTGTCGCTCTGGACAATCTTGATCTCAGGGTGATGTTTCAAAAAAGTTTTGCATTTGATATAATATTTTTATTAAGAAATGGCCCCATAGCAAGTTTTTTAACTAATATTCTCACAGAAACGTACAGTAATAACAATGAGTTTTGCATTCAGGACTCTTTCAGTTTTAGTTCTTTTATTAATAACTTAAAATTACCTACCGACTATAAGCTTATTAGTTTTGATGTAGTGTCTCTGTTCACTAATTTACCATTACACACAATATTGGTTAGCGTTGAGAAACACTGGGATGACATATCAATGCACACAACCCTTAACTAATATCAAAAAACTCATTTTTTTGTTTTTGACTGTAATGTTTTTATTTTTAATGACTGTTACTACAAACAAGTTTTGGTACTCCAATGGGTTTCACTATTTCACCAATACTGTGCAATTATGTCTTAGATGACTTGATTGAAGACTGTTTGCAACAAATCAATTTTAAATACCGTTCATAAAGAGATATGTGGATGACTTAATCTTGGCACTACCTGCAGACTCTATACATTCTACGTTAAATGTGTTCAACCAACAAAAACCACACTTGCAATTCACGTGCGAGGAGGAGCGGGGATCTTTGCCTTTCCTTGACATGCACATCTATCACATTCTGCGCTTGCTGGATAGCCCAAATTTGACGAAATGGCGCCCTGATGATGCTGTCTGTAGAAAGCGAAAGTACTTGGACAAGATTTAGGTTTGATTATTAAAATTGTGCTCGATATTTGCCTTTAATTTTTTAAAGTTTTTTTATATATATATATTTTATATATATATATATATATTTATATTATTTTTATATATATATATATAAGAAAAAAGACGTACTTGTGACTCGTTTGGAAAAAATATATAAATGTTTTTGATGGGTTGGAGTCAATAAATTATTGACTCCAACCCATCAAACATTTGTTTATATATAAATATTTTATATAATATGTATAATAACAAAGCATATCGTCAATTTTGTAGATTTAATTTCTATTTACTAATTTGGTTGAAAATCAGCCACAGTTTAAAATGTTTACTTTTAACGTTTTTATTTCCATATATTTTGAGAAAAATTCCCGAAGTGGAAATTGAAACGTCAAAAATAATCCTATTAAACTTAATGGATGGCTTATTCTCAACAAAAATAGTAAATTGCATTAAAATGCGTCAGGAAAATTACTTCAGATTTAAATGAGGTTTAAAAATTGAAGTAAAAAAGCAAAAATATTTATGGATTCGACCGTTACTTGATGGAAATTTATTTTATGTAACAATAAAATACTAAAAAATTTGTTTTTAAAACGTCCACAAAATTTATTTTAAACTCTTATCACTATAGCTGTTTCGGCTGATTGCCTTTCTCAAGTGATCTATTTTTGGCATGCGTTTACACTTTATAGTCTCTAATGAAATAGGTTGAGGTGGGGAAAACTGTTTGTCTCAAGTTGGTCATTCAGAATTATATCTGTGTTTTTTAATTTGTTGATTTCCATAGATTCTAACAAAGATAGCTTAAGGCATTTATTTTGAATGTGAAAAAATTTTAAATTCGTTATTAAAAGAATGATTATGTTCTAGAATGTGAAACTCTGAGATAGCGCGT
>NW_027313140.1:0-23442 GCF_040954645.1 Diabrotica undecimpunctata
CGCGCTATCTCAGAGTATTTTTATTTTAATTTATTTTAACAAATAAATTATAAAGTTTGAATGCTCGAATAAATGAACTTTATTCAAATAAGAGGCAGATATCGAGCACAGTTTATTTATTAAATCTTAAGTACTTTCGCTCCTAGAACATCTTCAGGGGCATCTGAAATAAGCCAAGAAACGTTTTTTTCAACTGAAGAAAATTAATTAACTTCCAAAAAACTCGAAGTTAATGGTCGATAAAAATTTTTTATGTACTATAACGTTTTAGACTTACTTCGTCAAATTTGGACCATCCAACAATTTATGACATTCTCAATATATTAGGGGGAAGCCCGGGGGTAAAAGTAGTAAACTTTTCTGCATCTTTTTTTAGGATCTTCTTCTTCTTCTTCTTCGTACGACTAGGATTACTCCTGTTTGTCTGCCTCTTATTCTGTTTCAGTCTTTGTTGACTGTACATTATCTTTCCACCTTTTTGGCGGCCTTCCAACGGGTCTTCTGCTATACGGCTTGTTGTTTTTACAGATGTTTGCTAATATATCTGGTTCCATTTGGTTTACATGTTCGTTCCAGTTTTTTTTTTCTTGTTTTTATCCACATGTTAATTTAGGATGTCAAAATTATAATTTCTTGGCAAAATTCAGCTTGTTCGAATGATTTTTTTGGGTCAATTCTCTGACACCTGGACTAACAGTCATCAGACCTACACAGAGAGAACAAAAAGGATGTTAGAAACAGCAGAGATGAAAACACTTAAAATAATTGATAGTAAAACACTATGGGACAGAGCTAGAAGTACACATACATGACGAAGATGCAAGTTGGAGAACATTAAAGACAGGGTAAGAAATAGAAGAGTAGAATAAAACAATCATATTATAAGCCTAAAGAGAACAAATAGAGTAGTAAAGACGGCAATGGATGGTTTAATAGAAAAACGATCAGTCGGAAGACCACGAAAATGATGGAACGACAATTTACTAGAGGCACATTGCAAAACAGTGTCATGTTTAAACAAAGAAAGCTGTATTGGTGTATATATCTTTAAAAAAATAGTAAACATTATTGTTATAAATATATGTTTTATATCTTTGGAATTGATTAGACTGAACGTTCAGAAGTTTCGTTATACTATACAGGGTGATTCAAAAGAAGGTAACCCCCGTCTCTAGGGTAGGTAAAAAACTGAAAAATAATTGGGGTTTGCTTAGTAAAAAATTTTTGTAACGCCATCCGTTTTCAAGATACAGGGCGTTGAAGAAAAAAAAATTTTTACGCATTTTTTACGATTTTGCCGAAACTACTGGCAACATTGTAATGAAATTTTGTACGAATATGTTTTGGAAGCTGATAAATCCCATAAATTTGTTTTTACATCTGACTCTCATAAAGGGCGCTAGTTACACGGATCGTACTAAGTATTAGTCAATATAACTTTTTTAAGAGTATAATTATTATTAATCAAAATTTCAAATAAACTTAAACATCATTCACGTTTACACGAAAATGGTACTCTTGGTTAAAACTCGATACTGTGTACCGTTTTCGGAATATTTTGATTTGAAAATTATGAAGTAATAATTGAAGCTGGTATAAAATAGTTAGTAATTAAACAAAACTCACAAGAAGAAAAATTAAATTAATGACTAAGAACATAAAATAAAATTCAATTACAGTAAGTGTTCAAAATTCCCTCCATTTTCGCGAATACACAAGTCTATTCGTTTTTCTAAAGATTCCATTAACCTTCTAAACGGTAGGGGATCAGCTATGATGTCATTAAATTGATGTTGAATTCTTTCTTCCAATTCTTGGCGTGAATTTACCTCTGTAGCATAGACTTTTTTCTTAATATACGACCAAATTGCGTAGTCCAAAAGGCTAAAATCGCATGACCGAGGAGGCCAATGAATCGGAGCTTCTGCATCTCTAGCGTTAAATCTTCTAATATCTCGAATAATCACCATTTAAATTTCCAGGTAGAATATGATAACCTATTAATTTGTTACCTAAAGTTGCTGCCCAAACATTAACTTTAAATGAGTGTTGGTAATGTGATACCCTTTTGACTCGTGGATTCTCATCACACCAGTAGTGTGCAATATGGGAGTTAAACATACCTTGTCGCGTAAAGGTGGCCTCGTCCGTAAAAAGAATGCATTTTAAAAAATTTGGATTGTGGGTTGTCCTTTGTTGCAATGTTTCACAAAAATCCACTCTAACTGGTAGATCATCTGGCAAGAGGTTTTGGACTTGTATGTAATGATAAAGATGTAATTGCTGTTCTTTCAGTATCCGCCAAGTACTTGAAGAAGAAGTATTTGTTTGTCTTGCTATATTCCTTACGCTAACTGTTGGATCTTGATCAAGTAAATTTAAAATATTTTCTTTATTATTATTGTTCTTGTTGTTCTTGGTCTACCAGAATCTATTTTATTTGGTCCTCACATTCCCAGTTTCTCGACATCGTCGTTCAACGGCTCTAAATGTTATTTTACTTGGTAAGTTTCTTCTAGGAAACTTTTCTGCATAACGTGTCACAGCTACACTAGAACATCATAAACATTCGCCTAAGGTTAATATTATGTCAGTGTATTCAACATTTGAGTATATTTTGATTTGATTTTACAAATAACAAGGTTTCAAAAACTCTAATTATTGTTGATTTATCGTCATAACAATCAATAAATGTCAGATTTCCATGGCACACTTGGAGAAAATAGAAGTATACCTATTAGAACTTTGTCATTACTACCAGCATCAATTATTACTTCATAATTTTCAAATCAAAATATTCCGAAAACGGTACACAGTATCGAGTTTTACCAAGAGTACCATTTTCGTGTAAAAGTGAATGATGTTTAAGTTTATTTGAAATTTTGATTAATAATAATTATACTCTTAAAAAAGTTATATTGACTAATACTTAGTACGATCCGTGTATCTAGCGCCCTTTATGAGAGTCAGATGTAAAAACAAATTTATGGGATTTATCAGCTTCCAAAACATATTCGTACAAAATTTCATTACAATGTTGCCAGTAGTTTCGGCAAAATCGTTAAAAAATGCGTAAAATTTTTTTTTCTTCAACGCCCTGTATCTTGAAAACTGATGGCGTTACAAAAATTTTTTACTAAGCAAACCCCAATTATTTTTC
The DNA here is from genome assembly GCF_040954645.1 of Diabrotica undecimpunctata. Lineage (NCBI taxonomy): Eukaryota > Metazoa > Arthropoda > Insecta > Coleoptera > Chrysomelidae > Diabrotica > Diabrotica undecimpunctata. Next base: position 3,161 of record NW_027313140.1, read on the forward strand.
AGTTTTTTACCTACCCTAGAGACGGGGGTTACCTTTTTTTGACACACCCTGTATATTGTATATATATTAAACATTGTAATTGATTAATATTGTAATAGGATATATTATATTTATTGTAACTTTGAATTAATTCATGCAACATGTTAAACTTATTCTGTTCCTAAAAACCAATTTATGTAGTCACTTATAAAACTGTGGAACTTACTTGAGCGACCAAAATATTTTCTGTGAGCTGTTCAAAGTAAAGTGGCTCAAGTAAAGGACTAACTAATGATTTTCGACATATTGTCGTCGACGTTATCTCTTCCAGAAGTAGCAGTGGTGTAACAATAAATCCTCTTAGTCTCTGACAAGATCGACACTCACATGATGTAACGGCATCCATAGGCTCTAACGCTCGGTGGTTTCACGACATCGCCGAGAAGACGGCGTCACGGTTACTATCGAAAACCACAAATTGTCTTAAGTCGAACTTAGGAACTGACTTCTGCGAAAACCGATGTGTCTTATTGAAGCCAATATCACCACCTAATTAGTTCGGCTCCGTGTCGTACGTTTCACGGTAATTGGGAATATTAATCGTAATTTAGGCGATTATTTGTAAGTGTGGGTCCGATGGGGAAAAAACCTTATTTAACGGGAGTTTGCAGTTAAATATTACTTAAAGCAAAATTAAAGCTAATAAAATCAATCAGCTGAATGGTTTTAAAAAATAAGAGTTAATTTTTTGAACAACAAAATAAATTTTAAGCAATGACTTTTACAGTTCTTTCGTCATCGCATTGAGTTATTAATATCATATTATCAAATATATATATATATTATATATATATATATATATATATATTATATAATATATTATATATATATATATATATATATATATATATATATATAGTAAACTCTTAAATATTGGGGAAATCTGCAAGAAAAGACTCTAATGAGTATCAATTGTTTCGCCGAATGTTTTCGCCAAAGAGAATTTAATTTGGCTTCTTCAGGGCTGAAAGAGAATAAATTATAATTAGCTACCATATAATTATCTATTAAAACATTATTGATCTTACCGTAACTTAGAATTGTAGAATTAGAATATTAAAAAACTGCTAGTAACATAGTGGTGTTTATTGTTACTATGTGCAAAAAAAGTTTTTTTTAAGGTTTAAAATGTATGGTAGCTTTGGAACTTAACACGTAAAGGTATACCCCAAGGTTAATCGGAAAAAACCCAATGTAACTACATTAAAAGGAGGTAATTCTTTGAATTGTCGGCAATAACTAAATTTTTGATTTTTAGAAAGTTTAAAAGTGAGGTTCTGTTGTAGCCAGAACGCAAGCGCTGATAAATTCAGTAGTTCTTATGAATCTTTATGTCGTTAAGGTTCATTGGTAAAAAACAAATGGAGTTTACCCCAGTCATTTGACCATTTTCCGTATTCCAGATCTGCTTGCAAAGTCTAAGCATTCTCCCATTTCTTGAGTGTTGTAGCTGTTATTCCATCTTCTCCTTCTGCTTTTCTAAATTTTGGCTTTTTAATTGCTGCCTCAATTTCTGATTTCAATATTTGAGGTAATTTTTCATAACTTCTTTTCTCTGTATTATTGTCTAGGTCGTTGTTAGAGAATAGTATTTCGCAATATTGTTTTCACACCACTGTGATACCGTCTGAGTTTATTATGGTATTTCCACTATCATCTTTGAGGATTTGTGTCTGCGGTTTGAATTCTTCGCTGGATACTTAATTTTTGAAAAAAGTTCTCTAGATTCTTAGCATGTTTAATATAATTATTTTGGTCCCTTTTGCACAAGTGTTTTGTGGTTGTATTTATGGTGCATATTTTTATTTCCTTTTGTTTTAACTTTGATGTACCGTTTATAAGTTTTCGTCTCTCTTCTACAAGGTTGAGAGTCTCTTAAGTCATCTAATGTTTTCTCCTAGCTGTTTTGTCTTTGGGATTATTTTTGTTAATGGCTTCAGTGATCCAAGTCTTTGTGTATTTCCACGTTTTGTCAGGGTCTCTGGTAGTTACTGCTAGTAGTCAGCTTCCGCTAATGCTTTTCTAAACTTTTCTGGATGTTTTGGAATCAATTTTTGTCTTTTATTTGTGATTGTTTTACTGTGTAACTTAATGCAAAATTCTGCTTGTAAAATTTTTTGGTCGGGACCACAGTTTGCAGCTGGTTTTGTCTTCACGTTGATTATTGAGCTCCTCCATCATTTAGTGTCAAGAATATAATCTATTTGATTCTTGCATCGTCCTCCAGGCGAAGACCATGTTGATAATCTCCTCCGCGGATGATGTTTAAACATTATGTTTACTATACTCAGATCCATATAGATGGCAAATTGAAAGAGCCGTTCACCTCGTTCATTTCGCTCGGCTAAGCCATGCTCACCTATCGTTCCTTTCAAATGGTCATCTATTTTAGTTTTTTTTATTTTTGCATTCCAATCTCCTATTATCATCATTGGTTCTTTTTTGGGAATGTTAGAGATTTCTCATGTATCAGGTGGTATGTTTCTTCTACTGTATCTTAAATAAATAAAAAAAATAAAAATATACCGCAGGTACGGGAATGGACGATGGCCTCTGATCAGTACTTAGATACCGGGTTAGAAGTTCTTTATAGATTAGTAATCTGGTTCGCGGTATTTTATACTTTGGCTGGTGTTCTATCTCCAGCGCATATCGATGGTATTGGTTATTGAGAGAGGGCTGGCTGTTGGCGTTCAATGACGGAGTTATCGTTACAATGTATATATATATATATATATATATATATATATATATATATATATATATATATATATATATATATATATATATATATATATATATATATATATATATATATATATATATATATATATTATTTGATTTAAAATACAATTAAAATTATTTTGTGTTTTGTCCGTTTCTTTTAATCTGATTTTTGGCAAATTTTCTTCAGTTTTTATGTTTAATTTTAGAGATTTTAGAGAATTTAGAGATTCTCTTTTTACTATTATTTATGTTTTTGTTATTTTTCCAATGTATTTTCTTGTAAATATTCCAAATAATTGTAGCCTACAGAATAGTCTAACATAATAAATATTTTAAAGTAATTGGTAAAACGAGACATCCCTTAATACAGAGATTACACATTTTTCGGTCATGTTAGTAATTTAAAATATATCAATTTTGTGCACATATTGCGTGTACTATAAGCTTAATAAATGATCAAGTTGTCTAAAATTTCTCTTGAGTTATTTCAGCAAGAGCAATAACGAAAGAAGATTATTCCAGGTTTTCAAGAAATAATATTTCGTATATCCACATGACATGAGATTTTATCTACCGACACGACAGTGTTTCAAAACGAAAAAAACGCTGAAAGGGGAAAACTCACTGCAAAATAACAGTCTGATAACAGTCCACAGACATATGTGACATTTAGATATAAAAAATAATCCTCTTTTCTGACCAATAACTATTTCCGAATTCGGTTTTGGGGGAGGCTTGTAATCTTCGGCATTTTACGGTGTATTTTCAATCTACCAAATGTGAAGGCGTATTTTTCTGCCCTTTATATAGGTTTTTCTGTGCGAGTTATGCGGTCTGAAATGTCTTTTGTGCACTTCATTTCAGATCCTTTTCGGAGATTAGACCACGCTCTTCGGTATATAATTACGTAATTAATTTTTCTGGCTTACGGACCGAAAATTTCTATTATGTGACACACGATCTTCGTTATTTACTACAGATTAAATTGCGTTCTGTATTTCGATACAGTATATGTTTTCCTATTTTCTTTACTGGGTGTTTTGTTATAATAACTGGTAACTGTAATAGATTTTAATACTTACTTCCTATCATATCAAAATTAGAATACGTAAAATAGTAAAAGGGGTCGGTGGAGAGTATAGACGTTTGTGTCCAATCGGTTCGTTGACTTTTTTTATGTTTTTTGGAGCGTAAATTCTATTTTTTGAGAGTACAGGGCTGAAAACCAGTCATATAATTTGTTATTAATAATTTAATTGTTTAAATGATTGTATATCCTAAATAATTAGTGATTTTTAATTTTACCAAAATGAAAATTATTCTTTTTGAAAAAATAAACAAAATGGTGTTTGGTAAACTTTAATCCGATTGTTAGAACCAGGGTAATAACAAATTTCGTGAAAAACAATTGAAAACATACGACACAAATTGCATTAAAAAGATGTGAATTAATTTGTTTATAAGAGACTTAAACAAATTTTAAGCTATAAATTTTGAACATCTGGCTAATTAAATTAATTTTCAATATCTCGGCAAAAATTTAACATAGAAACATTTAGCAAAGCTTAAAATATACATTTTAAATTATTATGTAACTTCCATAAACCAAACTGCCAACGTTTACGGCTGCATTTTGTTTAAAACTCTTACAAACAAATTAATTTACCACTTTTTAACGATAATTTTAACTATATTTTTTTTAAGTGAAATGTCGATAGTAATTGCCATACTAGTCGGTACGTTTTGATTTGGTTTGAGTCTTCTTACGAGTCTCTCTGGTGATTGGTAGACCCAGAAACACATGTTAGAGAATGGTAACAGAGTCAAATTAAATCGAAACGCAACCGTCCAGTATATTTGAGTAACTGAGATGCAAAACTTGCTCGTTACCAAAAATTAAAAATTTGAGATAGTTATGGATTCTGACACGTATGGCTGCCCTTTACAATAGTCTTATCCCAAAGTGTAGCAAAACGTGCTCGTTTCTCTTGATTTTCACTATATAAAATAAGAGTTGATAGCAAAACTAGTTCGTTCTATGTAACAGTTGGTTGAAAAACTAGCTCGTTGCATATTCTGCAACAAAACTCGCCCGTAGTACCTTGTTTTAACGAAACTAACCTAATATTTCATGCTTGTATTCGCTTTTTGCAAACATTAAAAAGTTTACTGTTTAAATAAAAGTAATGCAGGTTTTGTTTTAATTCGTGTTTTTAACAGTGTTAATAGTAATGGATCCTACACCGAAGAAAACAAGAGTAGTTAAAAGTAAATAGAAGAGGAATGCAACATGCACTCATTTAAAAACATTTTATTGTTCAAAATTTAAACTCAAGATGTAGGGCGTTTCCATCAATCTTTTTATGACACACCAAATAAGGTGGACCAAGATAATTTTATTTTAAAACATACGAAGCAACTAGGTCCAGTAAAGAATAGAAAACGAAAAAGTTATGAAAGACTGGATAACAATGTAGAGAAAAAAAGCTGTATATCCATAAAATATTTCGTGTCAACTCGTCTCGAGGGAATGATACAGGTTTGCTCCAAAGCTTTTTAAAGGTAAAAAATTTAAAGGTAAAAAAGAGGCTGTTTCAAATTTCTTAAAATCACTACAGTTTGTGGAGTCCCACTATACAAGGGATAAAAACACCAGACACTATATGCCAAGTGATTGTACAGCAAAAAACTCTGAAAACAGTACAACCAATCAGTGAATGACAACCTGCAGGTAAAGTATTGTTACTTCCTGTATATATTAACCAATATTTTAATATCAGTTTTAAGACTCCAGCAACAGATGCTTGTTCGCAAGATATTCGTCTGAGATGCCAAATAAAAACAATGCCTGCAGGACCCAGGAAGGTTGAAATTATGGCTGAACATGCAGTTCATAAAATAAAAGCAAAAACTTTTAATTCCATGCTGAAAAAAGACGACGGGCCTTCTGTACTGAAACTTTCTTTTGATTGTCAAAAGAACCCTATTATAGCAGGCAACTGTATCTCTACAATTTTAATATCTGTGAGGGAAATTCTACTAGTGTTCAAAATCCTGGTTCCGTGTATGCTTATACATGGTGTGAACACCAAAAAGATATAAAGGGTATAATGAAATCGCTTCGATTTTATACCACCATCTTAGAAATAAGGACCTTTCAGAAATAAAGGAAATAATGATTTTTTAACAATCACATAACTGTGATTGGCATGTTGTGCAAATTTTTATATGAAACGTTAAGTTGCAAAAAAATTACTGATTAAAGATGTGGAAAAACTACTTAAGACTCATTTTGTTGAGAACTGGAGAACCTACGACAATTTGCAGTTCTATGTCCCCATTGTGGATAATAATCTCTCTCTTTTTTTAATAAATAATATTGTTTTGTTCAAGTTCTATAAATAAAAAATATTTCAAAAACTGTCCACTTTACTATTCTCTATTTGGTTGGGTTTCAAATATTACTATGTATAACTTGTTTGTTCCTAGGTGGTTCGCAGCAAAAGTGTTTCAATGCAATGCTTCGTTGCAAAACTCGTTCGTTCTAACTTTTAATCTAATATTTTTCTATTAAAATGTTGCTTCTGATTTTTAATTCTTAGTTTATTTATCGAGACCAGGGTAATGTTTTACAAGCAGAAAATTCAATTTACTTAAGTTAATTAGTCAGACACAATAAGTGTTTTACATGTTCTGAAAAACTCGTTTAAGGGTAACGAGCGAATTTTGCATCTCAGCTACTCATTTATATTATATTTTTTTTAATTATGATGATACAGCTATAAGTGTTTCTGAATCAACATGGATTATAAGTATGTATTGATTTTTTTCTGCTGTGAGTTGACCGTGCGCCCCAGAGCACGTTATTAAAAGTTCCACATCTTGTTCAAGAATTAACATAGGCACATTTATCAAAGCTTAAAATGTTCGGTTTAAGTTGTTCTATAATTTCTATTAGCCAGATCTTCAAAGATTATAGCTTAATTTTGTTTAAATCTTTTATAAACAAATTAAAAGTTCCACATCTTGTTCAACAATTAACATAGGTACATTTACCAAAGCTCGTTGACCAAGATTATCTCTTACCAATATTATAGCTCAATTTTGTTTAAATCTCTTATAAACAAACTAATTCACAAATTTTGGGTGAACTTTTTAAGGTTTAATTGTTATATTTTTTTTATTAAAGATAAAATAATTTTGGAAAGGTTTTTTTAAACTGAAACACTTACTTTTAAGAACAGGGTGTTTTGAAGGTGAATCGTACTTACGAAAGCTGAGTTATACTTGGAAAACCCCATCGAATGTCTTTTTTGTAACTGTTTTTCATGAAATGTGTTATACGTCAGGTTCTTACAATCGGATCAATCATTGATCATCATTGATTTACTTTTTTTTAAAGGGACAATTCCATTTTAGTTCAACCTGATCATGAAGTTTTTAATTAAGTTTTTAGTATACAAAAAGATTTTCTCTTGTAAAGTCTGGATGCAATATCGACATATTTACTTAATTTTTGCATTTAAAAAACTATTATGTAATAATAGTAACTTCTTATGGAATGTTTGCAAACGTCAAACTTTTTTTTTCGTCTTTATAGAGGGGGGAGGTCTGGAATCTTCAAAAGACATCTCAATTCAGGACGCCGTCTGACTAACTTTAGTGCAGGATTCGTTCTTCGTACTCCCGGCGATAGTTCCCGAGGTACTTTAAAATACTCTCTCGTCGCCGAGTCTACGCCAAACGCCTACCTGCTAAACCAGACCCTCCTCTGTCATCCAGCGATCCGGAAGCGGAATGACGGCTGTAAGGCCGGCATCACTTCCGAAGTACTACCTTTATTCATTCATTGTCCATTCATACACATGCACACTCTATTCATCAGCAAGGAGGCTCCCCGTCTCGTTCCAGGTAGCGCGTAAAAGACACTCATCGCTCCTAGTTCAGCATCATTCCCAGATGGGCATTTCCTCCTTCCCCACAGTCTGACTTACGCATTCTCTAACTCATACAGTGTGGCCCACTTTTCTAGCTTCACTTTTCAGCATCATTCACTCTTACCTTTAGCGTTGGTCCAGCTGTCTTTCTTCCTCTTCCTTTTTCGTGATCACTGCACGGATATAGCTGTGTATGTTAGTCCAACCTAATTTATTTTCAATCGTTCTCACAATCATTTCTCTCACTGTAACAAAATTCACACCTGTCTCTCTCTCCATTCTGTTCCTTTATACTATCCATCTGCTGCAATCTAACATCGTATGTGTCACAGTGTCCGAGTATCCACAGTATAGGCATTCATCTGTATCAGCCTTTCCGATCCTACAGAGGTAGGCCCTAAAACACCCGTGTCCTGTGAGCACCTACGTCAGGAAATAATCCAGTCGCCTGTGGCCACAGTCCACCCAATCTCTTATGTTCGGTATCAGCATTTTCGTCCACTTCCGTGTTGTTCCATTCTTCTTGCCATCTTTTAACTGACCTTTCCCTTTCCTGTCTTCTCTCGGCCACAGTAAGGTTTGGGCCTCTTCTCTCATAAAGCTCTTTTCTTTCCACCGCCAAAACATGCAACGGAACACATCCAGTGATGGTGACTCGCAACAGACATGTTCTGTCCACTCGTGTCATGAGACTCCTATAGGCCGTTATCTCTACCGCCTCGCTCCAGACTGGTGCCGCGTAGAGGACGATCGACTGTACAACACCGTGTAAGACCCTCCTCCTTTCGGATTTGGGTCCTCCAATGTTCGGCATCACCTTCCCCAACGCAGCCGCACTATTCGCAGCCTTCCGGATCACCTCCCGCACGTGCTTCCCCCGTTTTTCATACTGGTGCAATGTCACTCCTAGATACTTTACTTGTTTCTTGGGTGTTAGACATGCTCCCGCAGATTTTAATTCAATATTTTGCCTGTTCCTTGTCCCCTTCAGAATGATGGCTTCGGTTTTTTCTGTCGCAAGTTTCAGTCCGTGCTGCATCATCCATTTCTTTACGACGCCGCCTGCGTTTCGAACTCGGTATTTAAGATCTGGCTCATCCCGGGCCACTACCAATACAGCGAGGTCATCCGCGGATGCGAAGGGGGTTGTACCCTCTCCGTATTCAGAGTGCATAACCCCGTCATATGCCAAATTCCATAGCGTCGGAACCAAGACAGATCCCTGGGGTAACCCGGCCGTCACGTCCACAACCGTGCCCTTTTTAAACCATAATCCTTCTCTCGGACAAATACTCCGCCACCAAATTCATCAGGTAACCAGGACATTCTCTTTCCTCCATTGCCTTCATTACCTCGTTCCACTGCAACGTATTGAATGCATTCTTAACATCAAACAACAGCAGGGCCGCCCAGCGATGTTCATCCCCTCTGTTGTGAAATGCTTCGAGTACACTCATGAACGCATCAATCGTGCTTTTCCCTTTACAAAAACCAAATTGCCTCCGAGATAAACCACCTGACCTCTCAATCATGTCATCTATGCGTACTCGCAGCATCCTGTCATACAGCTTACTGATGCATGGAAGAAGACAGATGGGGCGATACTTTTCCCTAGCTTTGGGAAGCAGTATTAACCTCGATGTCCTCCAAGGCTCAGGAAAGGTTTGTGCTTCCAGCAGTGCATTTATTTGTTCCAGAAGCTACGCAGGTTCCACCCAGCCTAGACCCTTCACCGCCTCAGGTGGTATCTGATCTAGTCCGGGGGACCTACGAGTCTTCAGTGAACTCAATGCTTCGATAAGTTCATCCATGGTAAAGGGTACAGCCCGCCCAGCTCCTTCATCCCTCCATACACCATGACATCTGCCGTCCGGAAAGAGCTTTCTTGTTACCTCAAGCTTCTTGTCCATAGGTATTTCGTAAAGAGAATACGCATGGAACTTTTTCATGACGATCTTGTATCCCTTATCTAAACGTCACACTGATCAGCTCCTATCCTCAAAACTACCTCAGAACTACCTCCAAACCCCTCCCCAATCGCAGACGTTGAAGAGACTTTGCTTATTGGAAACATAGCTTTCTTATCACGGGCTACGGATGGAGACCATTCGATTTCATACTTCGCGCGACTGCTCACACATGGAATAGTAAACGCAGTGTCATGCTTGTTAATAGGATATTTTATTAATAGAATAAAATAAAATTTACTAACATCTTACAATCAAATCGAATCGAATCAAACATCGAATTTAATCAAATGAAACATAGAATTAAATCAATTATTGAACCAAATATTCAATCAAAAATCGAATCGATTATAGAATCGATTATTGAATCAATTATCAAATATATTATTGAATAGAATCGATTTAAATAGATTATCGAATTGAATCGAATCAGATATCGAATCGAATCGAATCAAGTTAACATTCGATAAACGATTTGATCACCGAATCGAATCGAATCAATTATCGAATCGAATTAATTATCGAATGGAATCGTTTATCGAATCGATTATCTAATCGATTATCGAATCGAAACGATTATAGAATCGAATCGAATCGAATAGAAATAAAATAAAGTAAAAACCATCGCTCTTTGCTAAGATAATAAGAAAGCAGTCACATCCCGTATTTTTTAAACTTGTATGTCCTGGTAAATGGAGCATCCAAGATGCCTTTTTGCGGTGATATAGTTTTCTTAGGGGTGGCAGTGTGAGTCTTTGTTCCTTGTTAACGTTTAATTTTGCGAATCTTTTAGAATTTCTTCTTCTCCAAATGCGTACCCGTTCAGCGAGCCAGTAACCTTTGATTTTGTTATTGATCACTAGCTCTCTGCACTAGGGTTTTGTGTGTACCAGACGATCGACTGCCAATTTGGCAAGCGGTGTTTGCTTACCTCCCCAGCCGACCACCCGGAGGGTCTGGAAACCAAGCCCATGCCTAAAGATATACGGACTCAATTCTCAGGAATTGAGGTTGCTTTATCTGGGGTAACTGTTTAAAACAATTGCTGTCCTCTTTTGGAAGACCTAAAACTCAAAAGAAAATTAATTAAATGGTGTGAAGTAATAGTATTTATTTTAGGGAGTGAAACATGCACCCCTAGGTGTATAGCTTCCTCACGTGCCTCGTTTTTGTAATTATACCTTTTTCATTTACAAATAACTACCTACCGTATTTTATATTACTAATTTATTCTAACTACTTTACTTGCCAGTGCAGTGTCAATCCATTAAGACATATTTACTACTAAGTGACTTCCTTTTCATGTTTCACTTTTCACTCTTTAGGTTGATCCCCTACTAGGTGATCCCCTGGTGTCTTGGTAGTATTATGTATCTTATCGATCTGTCTTCGTCTTGGTTCGTCAAGTTTCTTAGATGTTTATTCGAATGATTTTCAATTTGTCATTCAATTTTTTTCTACTAAAGGTTTGCAACCATGGTAGATGTGAGAATTCAAGCAATGTATAGAAAGAGTTTATTGGAATGGAGGCCAAGGGAAGACAAGAGAAGCGTCGGTCGACCACCTACAAGATGGACTGACGATTTAAGAAGACTCAATAAAAACTGGATGAGAGCGGCGCAAGATAGACGGGGTTGGAAACATGAGGAAGAGGCCTTTGTTCAGCAGTGGACTCTTGAGGCTGGATGATGATGATAGAAGCACTAATATTGCGTGTCCAACTGTTGAGGAATGGGTGTCGAGAAGTTAAAAGTGGAAGAGAGGAAGAGAGGAGATCAATAATAAGCCGTAACCAGGTGCACCAAGTACTGTAACAACAGACAAGATTGTGGCATATGATGTGGAAGGCGTGAGAGAAATTGTCAAATTTCAATCAGATAAATTTGGTGTAAGTATAGAATCTGTGCATTATATCGTAAACAAACTGGATTATAGCAAGACTTGTACGCAGTAGTTTCCTCTCCTGTTGGAAGAAGACTAAAAAGCTTGCAAATGAATTTATTTTTGTTATCTCTCACGGAGTACAGGCAAAACTGGAGTGACGTCAATATTTCCTGGGAACGGATCTTGATTATTTTGAACCGTCCAGTGAGCTGTCATTGTTGCAAATACAAACACGCAAATTCTCCGCCAACAAAAGAGTTCCAACCTTCTTTAGGCAAGGTCATGTTAACAGCTTTGTTTCAACCATAAAGAACCCTTGTTCGTAGATTATACAGAACATAGAGTGGATATCAACTGAAACCTGTATAATAAAACTTAAAAAAAAACTCCATTTAGCTGTAACAATAAAATTTCATCTAACGTTGAAAGCCAATTGCTTTGGCTTTGGCTAGCTCTAGTTTCTCAGATGTGGAAACGTGTTATTTTAAATGAAAATCTAAACAAAGAGAAAGTGCAAGGACAAAAATAAGAGATGATATTAACTAATCTTATTTATTATAGATTAAAAATTAATTTTAAATAAAAAAGAGCAAGTCCTGTCTAAAGCTGTACAAAATGTGAAAATATTACTTGTGGCAAAACCTTGTTGGGTTTATGCAGTTAAAAAAATAATTCTATAACCAAGGGTTTTTATTTTTTTTTTTGATCTTTTAAAATTTTTCTTTCAATTTATATAGAATATATATCATAGAAATATTTGTCAATACCTTTTAATGTTCGTCGCTGATAATCGAAAAGATTGGAATACTTGAATTGCTCTACTCCTGCTAGCTTATAGAATGGTTATCGAAAGAAAAATTAAGCTTCCTTAAGATCTTATTGTTAAAAGACTGCCTTCATTCGAAGAAAAGCTTCTATAACTTATGAACATCGAAAACTTGAGAGAAAAATACAAAAAAGCAAAAAAGGCTACAAATTTGCTCGTAGAAGTTTGAGTTTTAAAGTGATCAGTCCAAGACCAGTTTCGACATGCATTATATTGGGACAACATTCGAAAAAGGCAACCCAGTACGGTTACACAATCACAAAACGGAAAGGACATCAACGACATTGGGAGGGCCCGTTTACCGCCCTGCAGAAAATAAACGATCTAAGCTACCGCATCTATTTTTTGACTAGAAGTATACCCAAAGCAGTTTATATCGAGAGATTAGCTCCATATAATGGAGCTCTCTCTGATAAATTAGTTATTCAAGGCAAATAACTATAAAGCAATGAGCAGTGTTTTTTACAGTTTCGTCAGATTTATTCCATATTTAAAAGTCTCTTTAAGAAAAAGAAGGAGAATTAAAAATATAGAATGCTCTCGACGTTATCGAAGTTTTCCGAAATGTCTCATAAGGTTTGCAATGTCAGAAAATGTATATAAATATATAAACAGGAAGTTAACAGTTTAAGTAGAGTAGTAATTGAGTTTTTGAATACATAATTATTCTGTCATTCAGTTCAAGTTCATAACACTTATTGTTATACAGGTTGTTTCAAAAAAGTACGTCATAACTTAAATCACGCATTCCAGGAACAGAAATAAATTGATTGAATCCAACTTACCTTAGTACAAAAGTATACACAAAAAACGTTACAGCCCTTTGAAGTTACAAAATAAAAATGTTTTTTTTGCATTATCTCCCAAACTACTTGACATTTTGTAATAAAAATAGACACGTTACTTTCTTGTTGTGAAAGCATTTTTCATAAAAAAGAAACAACAAAATCTACGGGCACAGAAAAATTTTAAGAGGGGTGTGCAGCCTTAAATCCCTCCAAACTTTTGAGTACGTTAAAATCAAATGAATTTTGTGGCATCATTAGTTTAACACATTATTTTTAAAACTTTTTTGCCTTATCACCTATTTCAAAAAATAGTTTTTATTGAGTTACGGCCCTTTTCTATAACCTTTAAAAAATTACTTGCAACTAAATAAATGGCTTAAATGAATTAACAAGTGTAAACAATGTCTATAACCTCTATAAATATGATATTGCAATAAATGTTCAAAATGACCCCCACTTTCTTCAATTAATACACATTCGGTATCGTTTTAATAAGGAAAACCGAATGCGCTGAAAAATAATATTTTTCTGACGAAATTTTGCAGCTTCAATTATTGTAACCCTTAATTGTTGTTCGTGATTTATTGTTACAGCATACACTTTCTCTTTCATAAACCCCCAAAATCAAAAGTTCATGGGGTTAAGACCTGGACTTCTGGGTGGCCAAGAAATAGGTGCGTCACGACCTCTTCCACTCCGCCGACCAAGATACTGCCTTCAAAGGTATTCTCAAATTTCATTACTGTAATGCGGTGGAGCGCCATCTTGTAGAAACCACATATTTTGCCTTATTCAATACTCACTTCTTCCAAATACTCTTGGAAATCGTTTGCCAAGAACTGCAAATAATTATCACCATTTAAATTGTTGAGAAGAAATACTGGGCCTATTAGATTGTTATCCACAATTTCTGCCCAAAAATTAACTTTGAAAGTCCTTTGGTGATGAGTCGTTTTTTTGACGTGAGGATTTTCGTCGGCCCAAATGTGCTCGGTATGATGATTTGTTATTCCATTTCTACTGAAGGTAGTCTCGTCGGTAAACAAAATATTTCTAATAAAGTTAACATTTCTAGCGTTTTCCATTAACAACCAATCGCAAAATTCAATCCTTTTAGGATAATCTTCAACCAATAACTCTTGAACCGTTGTTAAGTGATAGGGTTTAAGCAGCTGGTCCTTCAAACGCCTCCAAACCCTTACGTGAGGAACATTTAGTTGAGCAGCTATTACCCTTGTACTTGTTTCAGGACTTCTTCAACTATTTCTAAAATGTCTTTATCAGTTGCATCCATTATTGGACGACCACTATCGCCAGCAACTTGCGGTTGGAATGTATCCTTTTCCCGTAAACGACGATCAATGGTCAGAAGTAATCGTCTATCGGGTGTATTTCGATTCGGGTATTTTACTGCATAACGCCTTGCGGCTGCGGCACTATTTCCTTGACATTCACCTACGATATTCCCGATAGTTTATTGAAATTATAATTTAATCTGATCCAACTTACACAAAGTTAAATGCATATCTGCCATTTCCTGAAATGTATAGGCCATTGTAATATCAAAATTTTTAATATTAATCTTATTCACACAATAAATGATAGCTTCAATTTATTGACTATTATTGATGTTACTGTTTGTAATTATTGTATCCGTAGAAACTAATTGTAATTTTGTGGTCAACTAGGAAAAAACTAGTATTTCGATAAAGTAATATGAGGCAAAAAAGTTTTAAAAATAATGTGTTAAACTAATGATGCCACAAAATTCATTTGATTTGAACGTACTCAAAAGTTTGGGGGGATTTAGGGCTGCATACCCCCCTTAAAATTTTTCTGTGCGCTTAGATTTTGTTGTTTCTTTTGTATGAAAAATGCTTTCAGAACAAGAAAGTAACGTTCCCATTTTTATTACAAAATGTCAAGTAGTTTAGGAGATAATGCAAAAAAACAATTTATATTTTGTAACCTCAAAGGACTGTAACTTTTTTTGTGTACACTTTTGTACTAAAGTAAGTTGGATTCAATCAATTTATTGTTGTCCCCGGAATGAGTGATTTAATTTATGACATGCCTTTTTGAAACACCCTGTATTGTTTGCAGTTTTTAATAAAACTTATTTGAAAGAAGATTAACACTATTAAAAGTATTTGACATAAATCTTAGAAGGTAGTACAAGTTTTATTTTTAATAGTATGTAGTTTAAAAACTGGTAAAATTCCATAATTTATTACTAGAGTATGCTATTATAAAATTAAATAATAGGATTATCGTTACTGTAATTGTACTAACCTATTTCTAATGGATAAGTTAAAATTATAATATAGCTGTTAACACTTACGTACGCTACTGAAAGACTTAAAATCCACTTGATGGAGCTCTTGGTTATTGCAAATTCCTGCTGTGACGTGTGTTGTTTCAAGCCCAGTCTCACACCAGCTTTCTGAAACCGTGACAAAACCGTAATTGCTCGAATGTCACGTCCGACATTGTCTCAAAGAGATTACCATTCCAGTCGACGCAGAAAAATGCTTGCAGAATCGTTATATTTGCTTATGAAAGCGTTACTTTGCTATGGTAATGCGGGTTTTCGGCTCTCTTACTCTTATTTGCTCACTGAGCTGCGTGCAATATCGTCGACGTTTAACGTTAATATATATATATATATATATATATATATATATATATATATATATATATATATATATATATATATATATGGTATAACTTAGATATGGTAAAAGTCTGATGCATCAAAAATCATATAAAGTATTGATTATCTACATAAGAAATAAAATTTTACTTTAATATTATTAAAAACCCATTTATTTGTATGACCTAGTAGTTTTTTATGTCCTTACCACTGTCTTAACTAATTCTTTAGTGCTCAGGTATTATAGATGGCCTTAAAATATTCGTTTTATTACTGTTATTTTTTATAGGATAACAGACATATTATTTTCCCCCTTTTCCATAGCAACTAAAATCCAGCCTGTAATTATTTTATAATAAGAATACTACTTAAAATAATTTGGTGTTAAATTATTTTCATTATATTTAATGAAATATTAACGATAATAAAGAAAAAGATACTACCTGAAAAAAAGTAAACACTTTTTCTTTACTTTATCGTGTCCAGACATGTCATTCATAAAATTTCGGTCCAGTATCGAGCTACGTCGGTTACATCTTTGTTGGCGAGCCACAAATCTACGAGGGTACATCGATGAGGACGTTTCTGCATGTAATAAGATGTTCCATATTCTGTGTTTCTCCACAGTCACAGTTCTCAACATCTTGTTCCATTTTTCATAGTTTTCCACATTTTAAATTCTATGGACTGGCCGGTCCACTGAACCTGGAGAAGAGCAAATACTAATAGGTCGCTTTAGTGGTGTTCGAGCTTTGTATATAGGGCATGCCGCTGGTCCGCGATCTGTTTAATTTTCTCTATGTGCTCTGCAACGCCTCTGCGTGTTGAGGGTTCTGCAAAACCCGCTGCTTTATATACATTTGAGAGGGGTTGGTTTCATTCACCCCGTTACTATCCTACATGTCACATTTAGCGCAGTATCAACTTATTTGTTGTGGGCAGATCTGCTCCAAACGGGGCACGCATATTCAGTACATACACAGTGCCTGTGCCGTTGTTCTTAAAACGCCAGTCTGGGTATGCTGTTCCTAGTTGATACTTTCCCTCTGGTTTTTATGCAATGTTGTCTGTAGGTGAGGGACCGGTCCAGAGTTACTCCAAGATATATAGGTTGGTTTGTGTGTTCTTATGTATTACCATTCCACGCAATTTGGAGTTTTCGGAGTTTTCGCTTGGCTTCCTTTGCGCGTAGGTGAAAAGCGCAGACTTGGGTTTTAGAGAGATTGGGTCTCAGAGAATTCTGCAGGTAGTATGCTGTCATTGTTTTTAAGGCAGTTTCGAGTCTCTCTTTTACTTCTTCAAAACTGTTTCCTTGAGCACATATTGCAAGGTTGTCAGCATAAAGGAAGTGCTTGGTTTCGGTCGGCGGAGGTTTTTCATTTGTGTATATATTGAAGAGCATCGGTGCTAAAACACTTCCCTGTGTGAGACCGTTTATTTAACTCTTCACCATCTTACTTTACCCTTCAGCACAACGAAAAAACGTCTTTTTTGCAGTAAGGAATATACGACATTAGCCAGATGGTGGTCATTGAGAGTGTCGTATAATTTGGGGAGCAATGATTTGTGCTTTACTGTGCCATAGGCTGCTGTCAAATCTACAAAAGCAGCCCCTATTATTTATTTTGTCTTCAATATCCTCTTCAATGTGTTCTGGTAGAGTGAGTAGAAAAAATAAGTAGAAAAATATCAGTAGTTGGGAACTATGATCAATGAAATCAACGATCATACTGCAGAAATAAACAGGCGAATAGAGATGGCCAGATCAGCATTTATACAAATGAAGCCACTCCTAATTTACAAAAATCTTAATTTGGAGATCACACTACGTACCATTCGCTTATATATATTTTGAATATTATATGAAGCTGATATTTGGACATTAAAAAAATGCAATTTAAAAAGAATCGCGGCTTTTGAACTCTGGTTATACTGCAGAGTAAATATCATGAACTGATAAAATTACAAATAAAGAAGTACTGGAGAGAGTTGGTAAAGAAACAACTAATCATTACTATACAAACCAGAAAACTGGAATACTTTAGCCGCGTGAAGAGGGGACCAAAATATAAAATTTTGAGACTCATAATACAGGGAAAGATTCAAGGAAGACGATCTGTTGGCCAAAAGCAGAACTCATGGCTGAAGAATCTATGTGATTTGTAGCGATGCAAATCGATTGATTTGTTTAGAGCAGAAAGTTCAAAAATAAAAATAGCCATTATGATTGCCAACCTCCGTAGGGAGACGGCACTTTAAGAATAGGAAGAAGTGTGAAGACTTGACCGGTGCAAGATTTGCCGGGTCTGAATCCTCCTTGTTGTGAGATGAGGTGCATGTCAACATTTTTTTCTATTCTGGCGAGTATTAGTCTTTCGTATAGTTTGAAAAAGTGACACAACAGCGAAATAGGTCTGTAGCTATTCGGATTCTTTGTTTCCTTTCCTGGTTTTAACAAATCTATTACTTTAAATTTTCACCATGGTTTTGAGATTTCGCAGGCTTTGCAGCACGTGTTATAAAGAAAAAGTAAACAGTTAAACAAAACTAGACTAATAATAATGTTGACAAAAAAATTGCACTCAAGATATAAGTTTACTCCACAATTGAAATGTTTGGCCGAACAATTGTCTATAATACATTATAATACATAATAATACATCATAAATCAAGTGTAACCGGCATAAGGGTCCATGTAGTTAGTACGATCGGCTGGATGAATATTTTGTAATGTATCATTTTATTTCTCTTGTAAATAGACTTATGGGTCTTAATGACCTCAGTACCTTATCACTATGTAATAATATTAATAATAAACAATAACCAGTCTATTGTAGTTCTGTGTGTAGATATGCAACAAGGTCTATTTTGCCCTACATTGTCCCACTCGGACATATTTTACCAAAGGCAACTTAATTGTTATAACTTTGCTATTCCTAATATAGGACCTAACTTCTTCTTCTTTAGGTACCGTGTCCTCTAAGGAGGAAGGTAATCATCACAGCTATTTTCACTTTTGAGATTGCAGCTCTGAACAAGTCGACGAAACTGCAATTATACCACTTTCTCAGATTGTTGAGTCAGGAGATGCGTCTTCTTCCAATACTTCGTTTTCCCTGTATCTTTCCCTGCATTATGGTTTGCAGCAACACATATTTATCCCCTTTCATAACGTGGCCGAGATACTGTAACTTTCTTATCTTAATCGTATTCATGATTTCCATTTCCTTTTTCATCTTTCTGAGGACCTCAACATTTGTTATTCGGTCTACCCAACTTATTTTTAATATTCTTCGGTAGGTCCACATCTCGAATGCTTCAAGTCGATCGATCGCTCACCTCTTTCTTTAAGGTCCAGGCCTCCATCCCATACAGCAGCACCGAAAACACATATAAACGTAATATTCTTATTTTGAGTTGCAAACTAAGGTCTCTACTGCATAATACTTTTCTCATCTTATTAAATGTTGCTCTAGCTTGTCCAATTCTCATTTTTATTTCTTCTGTATATTCGTTATTTTCAATAATAATTGTACCAAGATCCAATGGGACCTAACAGACCCACTTAATTAGATGTGTAACAATTAGTTACAATAAATTAATAGATGGCGAGGAGCGTAAGTTAATCGTTTGGTCCAATCGATGCGTAGGACCAAATAATAACTATTGATAATAGATAATAAATAATAGATATTGATCAGGCAAAGAAAACAGCAATGGTATACGTACCCTCTCACTGGAAATATAATATTGCTAACGCCAAACTAAATGAACCTTTTAAATTAATCGAAATATTAGCAAATTTAAGAAAATCAACTGTTAATAGCTTTAATTAAAAATAATCTATTTGTATGTAGATATGGCTAACTTCTGCGGTAATTGTATAAACGTGCTAATTATTATTGTTGATTGAATAACCCAAATTATTATGTAAAGGCCGTGAGAACAAAATAGTTCAAAATTTACCTAAACTAAAATAATAAAATATAAAACTATAGGAAATTTGAAACAATTCAGTTTTTCTAAATAAAGGTATTGACCTAGCTAGTGAATATTGGCAAGTAATCAACACCTTTACTTTAAGAGACATAAACTTCAGATCAGAGCGGTATTGACATCGCAGAGCACGCTTTTAATGGTCTTTAGTCTGCCGATACGGACATGTCGCTGAATATTCATCACCTTCTTATACATTACGAGACGCCTCAGGAAAGCTGGGTCTCGACGAATTGGTCGTGGGGATGCTAAATGTTTTATACAAACTTAGATGCTTATTGATTTATTTGAAAACGTTGGGGGCATGACAGCCAACGATTATGTCTCTATTTCTACTAGTTGCTAAAAAAGAAAGACAATTTTGCAGCATGTATCAATTTTTAGCGCTATCGCTTTTGCCTTGGGCTTTAAGATATATATGTTGTGCAAATTTCTTCAAAATTTATCACATTTATATGAATGGTT
>NW_027313141.1:0-23441 GCF_040954645.1 Diabrotica undecimpunctata
CGCGCTATCTCAGAGTATCGGCCAACTGCTCAAGAAATAGAGTGACAACCTTCCATAAATAGAGACAACAACCCGCCAATAAACTAGACAAATTGCTTATATGAAGGAAAAAGAAGAAGAAAAATATTTGTTTGCTAATAGATTGGTCGGCTAGTTAATATAAAATATGATAATAAATACCTGAACTCTTCTAAACCTCTTAAAAATATTATCTTAAACGAAGACTTTGATTTAATGTATAATTTATTTTATTAGAATTGCACTTTTTAGTTGTATTATCAAAATCTATTGTATGGTATATCGTCTGAATTTAGTATACAGTAAGGGGTAGAATTATGGAATAAATTCATTTTTTGAGAATAGACGATTTTGAAGACAAATAGACAAATTCGACTTCGTAAGTCCTATGTCCTCACGCAACGTGAACGGAAGTAGAACCGGAAGACGATATTTGAACTCTTCGTGTAACTTTGCGCGGATTGATATTTGATGTTACTCATTTTTGCAAAACTTCCGGTCCTATCTTTTTACCCAGAAATGACATCAAAACTGAAATTAATTATTCAAGTTCTAATTTTCAATACGCGTCGGATGATATATCATGTGTATTATTTCTTCGACTTCGTACTTTTCCTTACAACTTTTTAACCGGAAGTTAAATAAAAACCATAAGTACATATTTGTTACATACACTTTAAAACAGAATTTTCGGTTGCAATTCTGGAACCAGAAGTACGACTTTAAACTTTTCATATGTAATGCCATATTTTGATTATATACTCTCATCCGACACCTCATTTGTTATTCTATATGTTCTAATAACGAAGGAGTTGCGTGTAAGGAAGGACATACAAACATGGATAATTCAAGGTTTTCACATTTTAATGTTGAAAAATGGGTTAAAACAATTCACAGCATTCACAGTTTAAAAGAAATTAACAGTGCCTAAATTGAAATGAAGGTGGTAGTATTTAACGCTGATGAAACGTTTGTGGGTAAAAAAGAGCCAAGTGCCAAGAAAAAACTGGATGACATCAAATATTATAAAGCTCGTAGAAGAAAAACGAATATACAAAAATACAAATAAAGAAAAATACAATGAAACGAAGAAACTAGTAGAAACGCAGATCAAGTAAGCTAAAGAACGCTGGTTAAAAGAAAATTGCAAAGAAATATAAGAATTCAATATTAAATACGACACACATATAACATAAATAAGAAACTAAAAAAAATTATGGGTAATACACAGAAGAGAATACTACACATTATTAACTCCAATTGAGATATCTAGTGATCAGAAGAAGAAAAACAACAAACTACTTCAGTCGGTTAACCTCACTCCTTTTACTCTAGTCGGAACGCAAAGTACTCTTTGTTTACAATACTAATGTCTAAACAATTACTACTACAAACACTTTTTTGTTAAAAATTTTGTTAAAAACTTAGACTTATTCTTTAACAGATTGGTTAGTTTCAGCCATTACTGTTGTTAATTAAAAGAGGACTATCTTGGCTCTGGACCAGCTTTAGAAATTAGCTCATATTTTAAAAAATCTTACAAACAAATTAAATTTTACAATAAACTGTTCAACCGGTCTGGCCTATCTTTTGCAAATAATTCAAACACACAAGACTCTCAAGTTCAGGTAAATTTAAACAAATTTTAATAAATAATAAAAAATTTGTTAAGAATATTCAAAAACATCAATTTGGTTGTTCATTTTACAATACCTGTTTTGTTTATCATCCGATTTTAATTTAGCGTATCTCATTTTGTGTATCTTTTTTTTTCTGAAAATTTTGTCTGTTAACGTCAAATCCCTAAATAGACAAGTTTATAAGTTAGGACGACCAACCAAGAATAATGGGTTTAACGTTTTAATTGTTTATTTAAATATATTTCCACTAAAAAATTTATAAATCCTTAGATGATAGTCTTTTTATAATACCTTATACTGCACATGTCAAATGTCAATCCCGTCTATATTCCCTCTCTCCGGCTTAATCACGGCCTTCCTCTTTTTCTTCTTCCTTGTGGTGTCCACGTACGTCAAAATCTGTTTTGGAATCCTGTCATCTGGCATTCTCTGTACATGGCCACACCATATTAACTGTTTTGTTTTTAGGTCGTCAACTATTGTATGCTTGACTCCCATCATTTCTCGTATTCTCTAATTTGGTATCCGATCTCTTCTTGATTTGCCTGCTGCTCTTCTCCAGAAGTCCATTTCTGTTGCTAGTAACAGTTTCTCTGTTCTTTGTTTCATTGGCCAAACTTCACTGCCATATGTGATTACACTTTTAAGTATGGTGTTGTATATGACTTGTTTGTTCGCTTTAGATATTGTTTGGTCCCACAGAATGCCGTTCATCATGGATATGGCTTTTTTACCCTGTATGTTTCTGTCTTTTATAGCAGCATCGAGTGTTCCATCTTGAGTTATCTTCATACCCAAGTACTTGTATTCATCACAGTGTCTAATTTATACCCCATCGTTCAATATAATGGACTGCTTTGTCCCTCCAATACATATGGTTTCAGTTTTCTTAATGTTGACTTCTAGATCCCATTTGTTATATTTTTCTATTAGCTTCTGAGTCATGTAACTCAAGTCGTCATAATCCTGAGCAATCAGTATTTGGTCATCAGCGAAACATAAGGTGTACAGTGTAGTCTCGTCATTGAGAGGGATTCCCATGCCATTCATCATCACCATCAGTGGTGCTACAGCTCTAGTTGAGCCTTGACCTTCCCCAGTCTATTTCGCCAGTCGTTTCTGTTCATCGCCAACCGTTGCCAATTTGCCGCGCCGATTTTCCTTGCGTCCTCGTCCACACCGTCCCTCCATCTCAGTCGTGGTCTGCCTCTACTCCTATTTCCCACTGGGACCGATAATAGAGTTCATCTGGGTGGGTAATTTTCATTTGCTCTTGACACATGTCCAGCCCATCTAAGCCTACCTATTTTTATGAAGGATATTACATCTCTACCATTTACTATTTTTTTATACTTCTCGTACAATTCGAAATTATATCTCCTTCTCCAAATACCATTCTCACAGAATGCGCCCATTATTCTTCTTAGTATCTGCCTTTCGAAGACGAGCAGAAGATTTGCGTCTGTTTTGGAGATGGTCCATGTTTCTGACCCATATGTCAGCACTGGTAGGATGAGTGTTCTATATATTATTAGTTTGGTTTTCTGGCTTAAATTTCTGTTTTTTAGCTGCTTGCTTAGTCCAAAATAACATTTGTTTGCTAGCAGTACCCTCCGTTTTACTTCTTCAGATGTGTCATTATCGTTTGTTATGAGAGAACCCAAATATGTAAACTTATTTACTACCTCAAAATTATATTGGTCTATACTGAAGTTTTCTTCGGCGTTTCTAGCTCTATCTCTGTTATTTGGAATAGATGCTAACATTTTGGTTTTTTCCTCGTTTATTTTAAGGCCCATATTTTGTGCGGCTGTCAAGAAGGTAGAAGTCATCTCTTTAAGTCCTCGTGTAGTACGTGCGATCAAATCCAGATCGTCAGCGTAAGCCATAATCTGCGTTGATTTATTAAAGATTGTATCCCTATTGTGTAACTCGGCAGCTCTTATAGTCTTTTCTAACGCTATATTAAAGAGAAGGCACGCCAGCGCGTCTCCCTGCCTTAACCCTGCATATGTTTCAAACGCTTGTGACATATCGCCTTGTATTTGCACTCTGCAGATCACTTTACTTATAGTTGTTTTTACGAGCCTTATTAATTTATGGGGAATATTAAGTTCATTCATGGCTTCCTATAATTTACCTCTTAGGACGCTATCATACGCTGACTTAAAGTCCACAAAGAGATGGAACGTGTCAATATTAAATTCATTGGTTTTTTCTAAGATTTGACGTAGCACAAAAATCTGGTCAATTGTTGACCTACCTGGCCTAAAACCGCTTTGATACTCACTAAGGATTTCTTCCACGTACGTACTTAAACGGCTGTACAGGGTGTTGGAGAATATTTTTCCCATGCCATTACATTTTCTTTTTCACAGCTTGAGTGCTTGTTCCAGATAATTTTTGAAAAGGGTAGGCGAAATATAGCAACCCTGCTTTAGTCCTTTCGTGACCTTAAATCCCTCAGATATCCTTGATCCAGTTTTAATTTTTGCAGTGGTTCCATTATACAGACTTTGGACTGCTTTGATAAGACCATATAGAGACTATATAGAGGAGAAGAGACTATCCTGGTACGGCCACGTCAGAAGAGCGGACAGAGGACGCTGGATAAACAAAATCACAGAATGGAGCCCGATTGGAAGAAGAAAGAGAGGAAGACCCCGAAAGTCATTCAGAGATGAAATCGACGAGGCCATGGAGAAAAGAACCCTGCGAGATGGAGACTGGAATGACAGGGAAAATTGGAGAAAACGGTTGAGTGAAGGAAGACAGTGAAAACTGTGGAAATCCTTAGTAGTAGTAGTAGTGATAAGACCATTGGTTTGCTGTAGGGTTGACTATAGTTTACTGAGAGGTACACTGTCATATGCTTTATGTAAGTCTACGTACACCAGGTGAACTTCTTTATTGACGGCTGTTTTTTTCTTAATAACTTGCTTAATAGAGTACAAGTGGTCTACTGTCGATCGCCCAGTTTTAAAACCAGTTTGCTCCTGTGCTTTGTAATCTCTATAGTCATTTCGAACTTCTTCGAAGTAAACGATCACTCTCTGAGCGATGCTTCTCAAAAAAAAATCGAACATGATGCTATCACCCCATTAGAAAAACGTATAGTCGTTAGTTGTCCTAAATAGTTAACCACCATTTATTTGCTAAAAGTATTTAGTAACTTTAGTCAAAGATCAAAGTTTGACTGTTCTTCCCCAAAAATTATTTGACTTGAAAAACGTCTTTGTTTAGATACTTAAAGCAAACAATACGTGGAGCCAGAATTATGTATTGAATAGTTACACAGATACCACTAGGAATATTCTTCAGGAATCTATCTTATAGATAAACTCAGATAGGATAACACCAGAATTAATCTTCGCTGAGATATTTAAACAATTATATCATCAAGAAAACCAAAAGTCCAAACAATAATGTGGACTTAACAGAGTTCAATGAGAGATCTAAAATTGCCCATGGAACTAGATAAGGAGTCTTTGGGTCAACATTTAAATATAACAAATCTTACAGCCCAGGTCAATATATAACTTTGTTTTAGGCTAAAGTTTTTACCTTGATGGCCTGCATTGACGAATTCCTGAATGGAGGCCCCAAAGCAAAAAAATCAACATTTTTTAAATAGTAAAGCTACTGTTCTGGTGAGAAACTGCAAAGATCTCCTCAACAACCTGACAAAAAAAAACAAAATGTCTTTTATATGGATGCTGGTTCGCAAAAAAGTACCTAGGAATGGCAGATTTGTTGACAAACTAGGCACGAGAGAAATATTTGTAGGGAGGGAACCATTATGTGGCATCGCCATGGATGCTGCAAAAAATAAGCTTTAGAAGTGGATGATAAGGCATCATAAAAAAAATGGAGAGCTAACTGAGAGCTATTTTAGAGCAAATACAGATTAAGAAAATAATCAAGCATATTGATAAAGAACTCTCGATAATTTGATGAACCTCAATGAACTCAAGATAAAAATGGTCAGTGAAATGGTGACTGGATGTAGTAGTTTAAGAAAACACCTACAAAAACTGGGTAAAGTGAATGAACCATGTTGAAGAAAGTGCGAAATGGAAGACGATACTGCCATAAACATCATATCTTATTATATTGTGCTAATTGATATGAGGTAGGATTTCACGGGACAATTAAGCATTAAACTAGAAGAGATTCTTAAACTACCGATAGGGAAACTGTTTGCCCCTGTTTAGACCATGTGGCTTATTAGAGTGTAATGGAAAAAACAGGTTTTGTTACAAAAGTCTTATATCCAAATGCCAGAAATTAACTAAGAAGAAAAAGAGGACTTCTAGTTTGTTCTTTTAAACGCATGCAAAAAAGTATTGATTGTGACTATTTTGAAAAGTAGCATACCTAAGTTCCTTTATAAATACTCTTTTGTACTTGACTGTATTAAAACTTAAGTAGGCAACACTGGTTTTATTGATAATTTTTTTTTCAGAGTATTTAGACGTTTTTTTAGGATATATACGTCACTATGGTAAATTAGTCAAGGTCTATGATGGACCATTTAGTATGGCATTGGTTGCTACAGATGAGAAATTCGTGGAGCATGTATTAAGTTCGACGAAATATATTGACAAAGCTGACCAATATGATTACCTTAAAGGATGGTTAGGAGAGGGATTATTAGTTAGTACAGGTAAAAAGATATAGGTATATTGGTATATTATAAAGTTGGTGCACATAATCAAAATGTACGATAAAAATTGTCAGCGTGAGATAATATTTTTAAGATCTTGACTCAAAATTATTTTTTTTTATCAGAATATTTATGGATTTACTTATCTACTGTTTATTTATGATAAATCGGATGACGAATTTGTACTTTAAAAAGTGTAAGATAAAAAATAGATATGGTGCGCGTCCCGGTCAAAGAAAAATATAATCCTATTTATTACCTCGAGAGCCACGTCTTTTAAAACATTTTTTGATAATAATTCTTTGACACTTCTATAATTCTAGAAAGTTTATAGTAAATATCTCCTATCTTACAAATGATAATAATTTTTTGTGCAGAACATAAAACACTTTACAAAATAATTAAATTAACTACGTTATTTATTCATCAAAATATTAAAAATTGCTTAAGAACACTGTTCACAATCATACTTCTTATAGCTCCGTACTAATTGGAAACACTTTCTTTTTTTAAACAGTTAGTGAGAACTTTTTCCAAAAGTATAGACTACTGGTTCATCGGAATCAAACAACAAAGATTTTATTAATAAAAATTAAAAACAAACAAAAAGAACTCCATATATCGGTGTATGTAGTTTACGCGTTATCTCAAAAATATATGTGCTGTTGTCACCACTCAACTTTTTATGATTTTAATAACTGAAAAAAAAATGGTCGGAAAAGTATGAAATACTAAAAAAGAAGTGTTTTGACTTAATTTCAAGGTAGATTAAATTGCAAATTTTAAAACACGGGCAATGGCATTGAAGGTATAATTCAACTCTTTTTTTTTATTAATGGCACACACATGTACATATTTCAATTGTATGTTACACATATTACAATTAAACAAAAATATTTCTTAACGCAAACCATGTACAAAGATAAGCAGTCAAAACTAAACTTTGCTGTATATACGAAATTATTTTGAACAATTTATACAAAGTTTTTTATAAAGATATGAAAGAGAATGAGCTGCGATTTCCGACCAAGCCGGGTCTCTTAATTTACCCGTTAAAGAATGTGTCTTATCAATATCAGACAAATTTCGTTAATAGTGTATTAAACTTTTGTAAATTGCATACATTATTTTAATTCTTATATGTTGCCCGAAATATACAGGGTTTCCATTAATAATTGAACATATTTAAAATATAAATTCCTGGGATTAAAATTTTAAGGGTTCCTGTGTGGCTAACTGGGTAAATGCTCTTAAAGGGTAAATGTGGCTCCTGACTGAGGTACAGGGTGTTTTATTTAAAAATTTTAAAACTATTTGTACCCAGAACTTTTAAACTTTTTGACATATCCTGTCAAACTAGTACAATTTTTATATTCTCCACTACTTTTTATGTAATCAATATACTCTTCATTTGTAACGATAAAGTCATTATTTTTCTAGATAGGTATTTGAAGTTAAAAATGAAGAAGCACAGTTATTTTGATTGATGCATTAATTAAGTCAGTGTTTTTGGGTCATAGCATTTTATTTCTTACTATTTTTTAAGTTTTATTTACACGTAGATGAGTAGTTAACTGAATAAACAGCCACAGCTGGGATACTGAAAATCCCCATCTATTTTGAGTCACATATTCCACATGGATTTAAGATTACTGTATGGTGCGTTATATTTTAGATAGTGTGTTGGGTCCTTAGAAATTAACAGTAAATTTTAATGGTAACTGGTATTTACAGTTTCTACAAACTACATTTTTTGACGATCTAGAAGATTTGCCACTTAATCAAAGAAAATATGCGTGGTTCATGCCGAATAGAACTCTGCCTCATTGTCCGTTAATAGTACGGAACTATCTAGATCAACTAATTTCCTCATCGTTGGATTGGCAGAGGTAGTGAAGTTCAGTGACCGCCTAGAACACCCGATGTAATCCCTTAGATTTTTATTTCTAAGAATATATATTTAAGAATAATTAGATATAATATTATAAAATCACTGGTATACTTCCAAGAATTAAATAATCGTCAACAACTAGCAAATAGTAAATTCCGTAATTTTATTACCAATCTGGAAAAGACAGCAAATAGTAAATTCCGTAATTTTATTACCAATTAGCCAACCATATTTTTTAAAATTAGAAGATCGTTTAACGAAATAATTAATAAGCTATTTGAAGTAAATGGGCTTCACATTGAACATTTGTTATAAAAGATTCAGTTCAAATTATAAAAAAACAGTTTTTCAAACCACAATTTATTTTTATACGTTGAATGCATCTATATAGGTAGGAAGGATCTAAAAATACAGGATATATTGAAGTAGTCATACTAATAAATAATGGAATACCGAAATTTATCATACAATATGAAACACAATAAATGGTAGACTCATAAAAATAACATTAGAACAAATCAAATTTGGAAGATATTTTTGGGTCATTTGGATTGGCCATTAAAAATAGCAGAGAGGAACATTTACTACAGTTTACCAGTGAAAACAAACTAGTGAAAACAAATATATTTTGTAAACATCACCCAAGATGGCTATCAACGTGGACTAGCGTAAATAAAGAACACAAAAATCAAATCCATTATATAACCGTGCGAAAAAGATGAGAAACATCAGTAATAAATTTAAAAGCTATCCCTGTAGCATACTGTGGATCAGATCACGAGCTGCTAAAACTGAAATGCAGGCTCACACTTCAGACAGCTAGAAAAATACATCAAACATCAAACATCAAACAAATGATCAACAGGGAAAACCCAAAAATATAGAAGACACAAATAAAACAAGAAATGGAATATAAAGCTAGATACATTCAACGGAGAAAAAGAGCACACCACGTAAAATAACTGCCATGTAAGTCGCAAACTATTTAAAAATGTTTAATATTTGACCTGAAAGTTCACACCACAACTTCAAACCATTTAAAACTATAATGGAGAACAGAGACATAGAAGGAATTGCAGAAACCTGGAAAAATTACTGCTGAAAATTATACAAAGATACTTTAAAAGATAAATTAGTCTCAGATCACAAGAAACAAAAAATCTAAGACGCAGAAATAATAATTTTTTACGGGCACAAGTAAAGAAGATTGTTGAATTTATTATATAATATATCCTGTAATAGTATTAATCTTAGTTCTAGGTTTAATTGTACTAATCGCGGAAATCTTTCGGAATATATATATATATATATATATATATATATATATATATATATATATATATATATATATATATATATATATATATATATATATATATATATATATATATATATATAAATTAAGGAACACTCGAAGAATGATGGGTTTTCCGGTCAACGTGGAGAAAAAACAGACAAAGAAGGTAGCTACTTCATCTATTTATTGAAGACGTTTCGCGTTCTAATCAGAAAGCATCATCAGTTCATCTAAAACCAAAAATGAGAAACCAAACATCCATAGAAAAGATATTATAAGTGTGTTACCTCTAAAAGATATGTAGCAGTCAATGATATTTAAAATGTAAAGAAGCTTACGATAATGGAAATTATAATATTACGTTGTATAAACAATTAATTATAACTAAATACAGTTTACAAATTAACTCAAACTTAGCACAGCAAAAGACCATGTGGTAATTGTACATGCATCTAAAAAATATGTAAAAAACTTAAAAAACATTAATTCGTAGAGAACTAAAAAGATCTAAAACATCCTAAGATGCACTTTCAACAGTATATCTATCTATCTATATAAGGATTTTTACAGCTGTCACCGCCTTCCTTCTTTCAGCCAACGTCTCCAGTCCTTTCTGTTCTGCCATTCTCCATCTTTAAGGTCTCGTCTTTCCATGGCCTAGTCCACTTCATCCCTCCATGATCTTCGGGGTCTACATCTTTTCCTCCTTCCTATTGGGCTCCAATCCGAGATCTTCGCTATCCACCTTGTATGATCTGTTCTTCTCACATGTCCATACCAAATAAAACGTTTTTCTTCGATGTAGCAGAGTATATCTTGTTCTACTGTAATTCTTCGTTTTATCTCCTTATTTCTGATGCGATCCATTTTTGTCACTGCAGCTTATTCTCATGAACACCATTTCAGTTGCTGTGATTTTGGACCTGTTTCATTTATTTATTACCCAATTATCTGCTCCATAGGTCATTATACTGCGTACCAGGGTGTTATAAATTCTCTTCTTTGTATTTCTCGTAATCTGTTTATCCCACAGTACCTTGTTCATTTGTTTCATACATGTTCTTGTCTGTGCTAATCTGCTGGTTATCTCTTGCTCGGTGGTTCCATTTTTTGTAATTTTAACTTTAGGTAACATTATTAAATTGATTAAGATTAAATTATAGTGATATTTAAAAAAAATATAATTAGGTAACCACTCTTAAGCTTCTTAGTTGCGGCCGATTAAATGAGAGCAACAAATAGAAACCACGCCAACCAACGAGAAAAGACAGTGGCCTTGAGGTCAAAATATGACAGAACAACAAGGCGTATTTAAATAATTTACGTTGTCGCTGAATAGCAAGCTAACAGATGAAGATTGATTTCACTTACAACAGTCCAAGTTTCATAACATTTGGAACTGAGACTAATGAAGATTCTATGAATCAATTTTAATTACAACATTTTATTAAACTATCTGATCAGAAAAAAATATTTCACATATGTAAATGTAACATTAACAAAATCATCAATAAAATGTAAATTGAATGAATCTAAGGTAAATAAAGTAAAAAAATATTTTATTTTATTTTTATTTGAAATTATTGAATATGAAAATATGATAGAACATACACCTTATGGGACAATTTTAAAGTAAACAACATATTAAGCCTAATTCTGCAATATTAATGCATAATAAATTTGGCTCATGTTACTAATGTCCGTTCTCTTATTAAGAGCGTTAGGGTGTTTAAGTATTGAACACATTTCCAAAAACTGCCTTTTAACGAGGTTGCGTTCATTGCCAAGAATCTTAACTTCAATAAAGGCCACTTTGTGTTTAGTGTTAATAGCATGCTGGGCAAGAGCACAAGTATGCTTAGATAAGTTGATATCACTGCGGTGTGTCGTAAGACGCCCTCTCAGTGAGCTCCCTGTCTGCACGATGTAGCATGAGTCACGCTCAGTACAAGGTATATGATAGATTTACTTGTTCCAGAAGGGACAAGGGTGTTTTTTATTTTAGAAAACAAATTTCTGACAGTCTTAGCATTCTTAACAGCAATTTTAACAGGCACGTTATTCGGTTTGTAGGTTTTTTAGTAACTTGAGGAAAATAAGGTAGAAATGAGTAATGGGTGGTTGGAGTCCCAAGTACAGTATTGGGCAGAACAGTGTTATTAATCCTATTATATATCCTATAATATATTATATTAATATGTTATTAAAAATCTATACTTACGAAGCAAGGTATATAACTCCTCTATAATACCGGTGCTCACCTACGGAGCACAGGCATGGACATTTACACAGGCCAATTTGGATAGGATAAGGAAGGCACAAAGAGCGATGGAGAGACAAATGTTGGGTAAATCACGCGATAGAACAAGCAGCAAAACTGAAATGGAAATGGGCTGGACACAATGAACGTCTCCAAGACGGACGATGGAACAATGCCATCGGAAAGTGGCGTCCATACAATGCAAAGAGATCAAGAGGCAGACCACAGATGAGGTGGAAAGATGACATCAGGAAACAAGGAGGTTCCAGATGGCAGAGAACAGCTCAAGATAGGGAAAGATGGAGAGAACTGGGGAAGACCTACATCCAACAATGGATGGATAGAGAATAGGTTCAAAAAAATATATATTACAGAATTAGGCTTAATATGTTGTTTACTTTAAAATTGTCCCCTAAGGTGTATGTTCTATCATATTTTCATATTCAATAATTTCAAATAAAAATAAAATAAAATATTTTCTTACTTTATTTAACTTAGATTCATTCAACTTACATTTTATTGATTATTTTGTCAATGTTACATTTACATATGTGAAATAATTGTTTCTGATCAAATAGTTTAATAAAATTTTGTAATTAAAATTGATTCATAGAATCTTCATTAGTCTCAGTTCCAAATGTTATGAACCTTGGACTGTTGGAAGTTGAATCAATCTTCACCTGTTGGCTGGCTATTCAGTCACAACGTAGACTATTTAAATGCGCCTGGCTGTTCTGTCATATTTTGACATCAAGGCCAATTTCTTTTCTCGTTGGTTGGCGTGGGATCTATTTGTTGCTCTCATTTAACCGGCAGCAACTAAGAAGCTTAAGAGTGGTTACCTCATTATATTTTTTTTTAAATATCACTATAATTTAATCTTAATCAATTTAATAATGTTACCTAAAGTTAAAATTAAATTTAACTAATAATATACTGTTAAAAGTGTATCTTATGATCTTTTTAGTTCTCTGCAAATTAATGTTTTCTACTTAAGTTTTTTACATATTTTTTATATACATGTACAATTACCACATGGTCTTTTGCTGTGCTAAGTTTGAGTTAATTTGTAAACTGTATTTAGTTTCAATTAATTGTTTATACAACGTAATCTTATAATGTCTATTGTCGTAAGCTTCTTTACATATTTAATATCATTGACTGTAGTCACCTTCTTTGTCTTTTTTTTCTACTTTGACCGAAAAACCCACCACTCATCGAGTGTTCCTTAATTTATATTGGATTGACGGTCGTACTCCTTTTCTTAATATATATATATATATATATATATATATATATATATATATATATATATATATATATATATATATATATATATATATATATATTTATATATATATATATATATATATATATATATATTGTTATGATATGTAAAATCGAGAAAAATATTGGGTTGATTAAAATATTTCAAAGTTAAAAACATTAAAATAATTCAGATAAGTAGGATAATAACCAACAAACATTTCGAAGAAGGAAAGTTATTAAATTCTTGGATTACCTGTACTAAACAAAATGTAAGCTATACATAAATTATTTCTTTGTTATACTTGAGTGACCAGCATAATTTTAAGTGAAATCCAAAGACAATTGAACCGGGTTTCCCAAATACATTAATGCAGTGATTAAAGACAATAGAAGGGATTTTAGAAAGAGGTTTTTGTTAGTTTTTAAGAATTATAGAAAAATATTATTTGTAAATAAGTTTTAGGAAATTTATAATTATAGGTAAAAATTTGTTTGTTATCGAAATGAAAAAATGGGGGAATTATGACGAGTTTTGATTGGCGGAGATTGAAAAAGGTAGGATAGGTATGTAGGAATGAAAGTTTAGCTAGATTGAGGAGAGAGAAAAGATAATCAGTTGGTTTTCCAAGTCTGTAAGACGAACAGTGATTGTTCTCTGGCGGTTCCCGAAATGTAGCAAGCAGTAGTGTTGAATGTTAGTGAGTTTTTGTGGAGTTAGTGTATCTGACAGAAGCTGAAGCAGCAAAATATTGTAAGTCATATTTCTCTACTTATATTCCAAGAGTCACTGTTCAGGCCAACGAGAGATTCAGCTTATCGTAAAGAGAAGATATTCCAAGAGTCATTTATCACTCGGGCCAACGAGAGATTCAGTTTATCGAGAGGAGAAAGGCTATCATAATTTGAATGATTTGTGCTTTTGAAGGAGATCATTAAGGACGATATACTTGCAACAATCTGTTGTAAGATTGCTGATTACATTGGGAGCGGTTGAAAGGAGATAATATAGTCTACAAGGAACAAGGATTTGGACCACTCATCATCAGAGAGAGATATTTTTGTTTTCTGCAGTTTTTTTTTTCTTTTATTGATAACACAATTTTTACACTTAATTTAGAAAGGATATAGATATTTTGATTAGGCGAGTTAAAATAGTCTGGGATTTTGAGACTTCAATTAATATTGTTTGTACCATTAATTTTGATTGTTCACGTACGTAGAACAAAATTTTGAGAATCATTATATGAGATTTGTTTATTGAAAACTTTTGAGTGTGAATTATTTCATTATTTTTATTTCAATATATAGTGTTAGATCATATGTGTTTTTTATTATTCCGGCATTCTTTGGACCTTACCTTTCACATGTAATAGCATAGATATTGAAGCACGAATTTAACCCTGAGATAAAAGAATTAAAAATTGTGATAGAGTCATAATCATATCATTTAAATAATTTTAAATAATTAATCAAAAAATTAATTAGCTAATTATTGCTTGGCGCACCAAGACTTTAAATATCACAATAACTGGCTTCCAAAACGTGGGGCTTGAAAATATCGCAGCTTTACATTTGAAGGAAGGGAAAGAGATCTGGAATAAGTACAGGTGATCCAGAGATAAAAACATATAACATTGAGGGAATTTGAATTTGAAAGTATTTTGACAATTTTTCCAGGGAATATAAATTTGATTTATTGATTGATCGTAGTTAGTGGATATTTACTGCTATTGAATTATTTGATTTTATTTTCTTTACCAATCGTACATTTGATATTTATTTTGAATTATTTGAATTTTACTGATTGCATATTTGATATTTGTCGTGAAAATTTAATACATTTGGGGAGAAATATTGTCGTGTTCTGAAACATATAGAGTGTTGTAAAATTTCACATTTGGCTGGGACAAAAACAGTAACGAAAAGAAACAACATGTCGACCACAAGGAGTCAAAGCAAAACGCAAGAAAGGAAAGAGGATAAGATAGAAGAGGAAACAATTATTGATGAAGGATCGGATAATGAAGGAAATGCTACAATAATGGAGGAAAGAAAAGAAACAGGGATGCTGGAAAAATTATTAGCAATGATGCAAATACAGACACAAACAAGAGAGAAAAACCAAATTGAAACATCAAAGAAAATTGATAGAAACCAACAAGAAACATCACTAAAAATTGATAGAAATCAACGAGAAACAAAACAAACAATGGAAGAAAACCAACGGGAAACAAGACAAGCAATAGAACTAAATAACAGGAATATAGAGCAGCGTCTGGAAAACTATGAACAGGAAATTAAAGGATGTGTTGAGGGGATAAAGAAAGAACTGATACAACAGATAGAAGAAATAACCCTAAAGAATGCAAAACAAGAGACAGAGATTAAAGATATCCAAAATACAATGAAGGAAATACAAAATTGCCAGAGAAAGGAACTAGAGATGCAGAGAGAAGAAATAGAAACTAAAATGAAGGATATTAAGACTGTCCAGAAAAAGGAATTAGAAAAATTAGAAACAAAATTTGAAAACGTTTTACAAGAAGACATGCGAGAAATAGAAAGAAAAATGGAGGAAATCAAAAAGGAACAAAATTCCGGGGAAAGAAGGGAAATGGTCATCCATGGAACAAGCGAGGCGAAAATACAATTTGGCGGGGATATTCGGAAAGATCTGAACAAAGATATGCTTTGCAGATATATAACAATTCAAAATATCTAGAATACAAATATTCTACCCAACAGCTGGTAGAAATGATCAGCAGACATTTTGAGGAAACGTTGGAAGATCACGTGATTTTGAGAAACTATCAAGATATTGATAGTTTGTGCCAATTCCTTCAATTAAAAGAAGCGAAAAGAAAAGAAATGAGAAATAGAAGACAACATGACCAATATAATGGACCGGAAAGAAGGTATTCATCAAATTATGACCAGAGAAACCGACATCCCAGATCAACAAACGAATATAGGCCGAGAAATTACAATAATTACAACAGACAACAAAGTTACGATAACCGGAATGATACACAAAATAGAACAAATGAAAATCACAACAGGAATAGAGATGCACAAAATCCTCCGAATAGGAATACGAACGAACAAAGGGACGATAGAAATAATCAGAGATTCCAACGACAAAACAGAAGGGAGATGAATCATGTAGCAATAGGAAACGAAAGACAAATTTCTAATTCTAATCTAATATTTTTAGATGCATTTATAAAACATAAAGCGATTAAAATTGTGATTGATTCTGGCTCGGAGATATCGCTAATCAATAAAAAACTAGTAAAAGAATTAAATTTGGACAGAATATGTGTATAAGATTCCTAGGGTTGATTTAGTGGGTGCAAACAATAAAAATTTGATGACAGTAAACGAAGGTTTGGGAGTACATATAAGAGTGGGAAACAAATTCCATATTATGAAATGTGTGGTGATTGAAGATTTAAATCATGATATGATAGCGGGAATTGATGAATTGAGGAAAAAAGATATCACCATAAATTTTTCGGAAAATAAACTGGAAATCAGAGCAGAACCAGACAACACAGGAGAAGAACAGCAAACAGATCGGAAAACAAATTCTGGAAGGATCAATGCACAGGAAAAACGCAAAGAAATCGATATGACTGTAGAGGATAAACCGAAAGTACAAGAACAAGATCTAACAGAAGAGAAAAAAAAAGGAAGAAAAAGAAGAAGAGTTCGAAAAGAAAGCAGGAAAATAAGATGGAGACCAGAGAAAAACAGGAAATAGAAGGTACAGAAGAATTGTTGGCAACCGACGATAAAACAGAATGGAAGCAGGAAGAAAAAGAAAGTATCATCAGAGAAATGAAAGGAATAGAAACATGGTGCTCGGAATACCAAAGGGAATTAGAGGATAAAAAGAAAACAGAAGAAAAAATGGCACTGATGGACGAGAATCCAGAATTTTGTGAAGAAGTATTATGGACAGTGAACACATGTGAACAAAAGGAGGATGAAAGAAAAATAAATTGTGGAGAAAACATGGGAAAGAAAATAGAGAAGATTTTAGGAAACCATGGAGATCTTGTTAATGAAGTAAACCGAGTGGCTAAAAATTATGAACTTTCTTTTAAGGGAAAAGACTTGGAAAAATTTAAAACGAAAATATATCCCATCCCGTATAAAGACAGGCAATATACGGGGTATTTTAACATTCACGACATTTATCAGTATCATAAGTAGATTTTAATAACATAGTGAAATAATTTGATCCTAGAAAACTTTTGTCATTTTTAAAATTTAACAAAGAGTTTTCGGCAGATCAAATGGCGGGGATTTGTTATGATATGTAAAATCGAGAAAAATATTGGGTTGATTAAAATATTTCAAAGTTCAAAAACATTAAAATAATTCAGATAAGTAGGATAATAACCAACAAACATTTCGAAGAAGGAAAGTTATTAAATTCTTGGATTACCTGTACTAAACAAAATGTAAGCTATACATAAATCATTTCTTTGTTATACTTGAGTGACCCGCATAATTTTAAGTGAAATCCAAAGACAATTGAACCGGGTTTCCCAAATACATTAATGCAGTGATTAAAGACAATAGAAGGGATTTTAGAAAGAGGTTTTTGTTAGTTTTTAAGAATTATAGAAAAATATTATTTGTAAATAAGTTTTAGGAAATTTATAATTATAGGTAAAAATTTGTTTGTTATCGAAATGAAAAAATGGGGGAATTATGACGAGTTTTGATTGGCGGAGATTGAAAAAGGTGGGATAGGTATGTAGGAATGAAAGTTTAGCTAGATTGAGGAGAGAGAAAAGATAATCAGTTGGTTTTCCAAGTCTGTAAGACGAACAGTGATTGTTCTCTGGCGGTTCTCGAAATGTAGCAAGCAGTAGTGTTGAATGTTAGTGAGTTTTTGTGGAGTTAGTGTATCTGACAGAAGCTGAAGCAGCAAAATATTGTAAGTCATATTTCTCTACTTATATTCCAAGAGTCACTGTTCAGGCCAACGAGAGATTCAGCTTATCGTAAAGAGAAGATATTCCAAGAGTCATTTATCACTCGGGCCAACGAGAGATTCAGTTTATCGAGAGGAGAATGGCTATCATAATTTGAATGATTTGTGCTTTTGAAGGAGATCATTAAGGACGATATACTTGCAACAATCTGTTGTAAGATTGCTGATTACATTGGGAGCGGTTGAAAGGAGATAATATAGTCTACAAGGAACAAGGATTTGGACCACTCATCATCAGAGAGAGATATTTTTGTTTTCTGCAGTTTTTTTTTTCTTTTATTGATAACACAATTTTTACACTTAATTTAGAAAGGATATAGATATTTTGATTAGGCGAGTTAAAATAGTCTGGGATTTTGAGACTTCAATTAATATTGTTTGTACCATTAATTTTGATTGTTCACGTACGTAGAACAAAATTTTGAGAATCATTATATGAGATTTGTTTATTGAAAACTTTTGAGTGTGAATTATTTCATTATTTTTATTTCAATATATAGTGTTAGATCATATGTGTTTTTTATTATTCCGGCATTCTTTGGACCTTACCTTTCACATGTAATAGCATAGATATTGAAGCACGAATTTAACCCTGAGATAAAAGAATTAAAAATTGTGATAGAGTCATAATCATATCATTTAAATAATTTTAATTAATTAATCAAAAAATTAATTAGCTAATTATTGCTTGGCGCACCAAGACTTTAAATATCACAATAATATATATATTGTTATGCTATTTAAATTGTATTATATTGCTTACTTAGGAAAAATCCTGTCTATATTTATTAAATGAACTAATCTCCATTTAATCACAATAAATCAGCATTAATTAATTACACTCTCAGGCTATTTAAATTGTACGATTTACCTTTGATCGTGGATTCAAAATATTTTCCAATTGGCGTCCTAATCGGGATAGGTAATATGACCTGAATAAAATACATAGAATTTCAACTGAACTATATGTGAGATGTCCTTTATTTTAATGAAATTATATACAACAATCAATCCTGTAATATTTGCAATATACTAACTTTAAATATATGAGAAGTTGTTTTCTATCATGGACCCAAATGTTATTTTACATTGATTTTTAATATGTGTTATAACTAAGCTCTTTTTATAATTCCTTTTTTTTTTTTGTGATCGCAAAATTAACTGTCTCTATTTTTATTCAATTTACTTAATTAATAAATGAAATCACACTCCGGCTCTAATGAAATTTGACTGACCTTTCCTTCTCTGCCGTTGCAATTCTATGGCCACGCCACAACAAAAAAATCCTTTCTCTGCTTCTGCTCCTATTGTGGTCCAGATGACGTACACCTTTCTCCTATCTGTCCTTGTATCTCCAAATGTTTCCGGCTTCGTCTGCTATTAATATTCTTAGGCCCTTTGGTTTTCTATCTCTCTGTACCCCGTTCCTCACACTGGTCAGCTTTTCCACCGCAAATAAACACACCCGGTAAATTACGTCTTCGGGACTTCAAACAAACACAAATCACAAAGCTCCTTCCTTCTTGGACGACGAAAACTGACTAACTAACCTTTTTTTCTCTCTCCTATCTCATAGCCAAAATCAACCTCCTTGCATTCAAAAATTGACCAATAAAAATCATCCACCTCTTGTGACGTTCGTTACCACCCAACTCTCTCTATAAAACGTCATTCGGGTTATTCCAGAAAACAAACCTTCTTTAATTATTCTAACTAAATCTATCTGCTTTACAAATATTTCTTACTAATAGCTACAAACGATACCTGTTTCTCAATTCAATGTCTTTTGTTAATAAACTTTTACCGATATAATCTTTCGGGGAGAAAACCACCGCAAATCCCGGTCTATTGTTTTTACACTTTCTATATACACTTTTATTCCGGGTAAATACATTCCACAATTACCGACTTATTTAAATTTCTTATCGATAATATTTGAAAGTCTTGTCTCTGAGGCCTAATGAACAATTCTTCGAACAACTTAAAATACATATTTTGTCTTATACAGGATGTTTGAAAATTTATATGCCCGTGTCTTTATGAAATATCAATAATTTTAATTTTTATTTAAGTAATAAAATTTGTATATCGGTTTTTTATTGCTTATGGACATTCAAAAGTACAACAAATCCCCGCCTTTGTAATCGATAAAATTTATCAATTTATGCAACTAAATTTTCTCGAGGCAAACTAAACGCACTTCCTGTATGCTAACTGTACTTATGCTACGTATTATCCTATCCTACTATCTACTTTTTCCTTGGTTATTTTCATCGTATTGGTTTTGAAGTCGATCACTACATGTTTTTCCGTTAATTCGTCAACGCCTACAATCATGTCATGTGACATATTCGGCATTATTACACATTGAAGTGCATACATATTTTTTTTCAATCGTACCATTACTCGTATACCTTCATTTATTGTTGCCAATGTCCGTTTATTTGCGCCCACTAAATTCACCCTAGGTATTTTATAAATTAGACTTGTTAAATTTACTTCTTCGATTAATTTTCTGTTGACCAGTGTTATTTCAGAGCCTGTGTCTATCATAATTTTAATTGGTTTCTCATTTATAATCCATCCACAAATTTTAAATTAACTCCATTTCTCTTTTCATTGTTTCCTGCCAGTTTAATAAATTCCTTGGGGTGACAAAAAATTCCTGTTTGTTTCTTCGTTTTTAGTGAGCGCCTTCTTGAAAACACGCCTGTTGTTCTTCTGTGTTTTCTCTCCCGTCATCTTCTCTCTCATATTCATTTTCTTCTCTTTGCATATTATTTATTTCTCTTCTGTTCTCTTTTGGTCTATCATTCCCGTATCGATTACCGCGAGATTCCTGTTCATTCCGTGGGTTATTGTATCTGTTTCCTTGGTATGGGCGGTTATTTCTACTCTGATTTTCCCGATCCCTGTTTTCATTCCATCTCTGGGTTCTGGGTTCATAATTCTCTCTTCCGTTCGGTCTATTTTCATATCCCCGTCTAGGTATGAATTCTCGTCTTGTATAATCTCTTCTAAAATTTTGACCTCTATCTCTATATTCTTGGTTTTCTCTTTGTCTATAATTTTCTTGCGGTCTTCTTTCTCTTCTTTCATGCCTATGTGATTCTCTCATTTGCAAAAATTGACATAAGCTGTCAATGTCCTTGTAATTTTGGAGATTTATGTGGTCTTCCAAGGTATCTTCAAAATGTCGCGATATCAACTCTACCAATTGTTCTGATGAATAATTATATTGCAAATGTTTTGCATTATTATAGAGTTGTAATGCGTACATCTTTTCTGATACGCCCATCCTCTCATGGTATTTTCCATTTTGTAACTCTTTATTTACTTGTAGTTGCTGGATTTTTCCCCAGAAATAATTTAAGAATCTTCTCTCAAAATCTTGCCAATTGTCCAATTCTTCTTCCTTGCTGACAAACCAAAGATTTGCCTCTTCTGTGAGATGGTTTCTGATGGTTTCCTTTGCTGATGCAAACGGTCCTATGTATTTGACTTTTTCCTTTAGGTTATTTATAAAAGGCACTGGGTGTATTTTCCTTATATCCCCGCCAAATCGTACTTTTACGTCTTCTGTGCTATGTACGATGACTTCCTTTCTTTCTACTCCTCTTATCTCCATCTCTGCAATTTGTTTAAATCTCCTTTCCGTTTCTTTCCGGTCTTCTTGTAGCGCATTTTCAAATTTTATTTCTATCTGTTCTAATTCCCTTTTTTGCATACTCTGAATATCCTTCATTTTAGTTTCGATTTCTTCTCTCTGCAATTCTATTTTCCTCTCTGTTTCTTCCCTACTTCTTTCTAAACAGACTTTTATTTCGTTTTCATATTTGTCCATACGCGTTTCCATTTTTTGTTCCATTTTTCTTTGGTTTCTTCCAAATTGTCCAATTTTTGTTCCGTTCTTTGTTGTGATTCATCCATTATGTGTTTTGTTTCCAGTTGATTTTTATCCATTTTTTGTGACGATTCTTGTATTTGTTGTGTCTGTATTTGCATCATAGCTAATAATTTTTCTAACATCCCTGTTTCTTTTCTTTCCTCCATTATTGTAGCATTTCCTTCATTATCCGATCCTTCATCAATAATTGTTTCCTCTTCTATCTTATCCTCTTTCCTTTCTTGCGTTTTGCTTTGACTCCTTGTGGCCGACATGTTCGTTAGATTATTTATCCCCGCCAAATATGAAACTTTGAAATTTGTGCAATAATTTCCCCGCCAAATATAAAATTCTACTGGTCTGTTGCAACAAACGGGACTTTTCCTGTTCAAATGTAATAACTCTTGAGTACGAGTATCAAATTTCAATATCCCACAAATAAATCAAATGGTCAAATATCAAATGTCAAAATCAATCAAATAATTCAAGTATGGTAAAATTATCAAATTTAAATATCACACAAATAAATCAATTATGGTAACTTGTATCTTAAAAAAAATATATAAATCTTTATGTCCTCAATTTTTACATAATATTTCACTTTATCCCCGGCATATAAACTTTCAAATATCTGCTCGTCTACTCCTATCCTTTCAAATTTGCCAACTAGAAATATTTTTCAAAGCTTTACACGTTGGGGGCCATTTTGTTATGCTATTTAAATTGTATTATATTGCTTACTTAGGAAAAATCCTGTCTATATTTATTAAATGAACTAATCTCCATTTAATCACAATAAATCAGCATTAATTAATTACACTCTCAGGCTATTTAAATTGTACGATTTACCTTTGATCGTGGATTCAAAATATTTTCCAATTGGCGTCCTAATCGGGATAGGTAATATGACCTGAATAAAATACATAGAATTTCAACTGAACTATATGTGAGATGTCCTTTATTTTAATGAAATTATATACAACAATCAATCCTGTAATATTTGCAATATACTAACTTTAAATATATGAGAAGTTGTTTTCTATCATGGACCCAAATGTTATTTTACATTGATTTTTAATATGTGTTATAACTAAGCTCTTTTTATAATTCCTTTTTTTTTTGTGATCGCAAAATTAACTGTCTCTATTTTTATTCAATTTACTTAATTAATAAATGAAAATCACACTCCGGCTCTAATGAAATTTGACTGACCTTTCCTTCTCTGCCGTTGCAATTCTATGGCCACGCCACAACAAAAAAATCCTTTCTCTGCTTCTGCTCCTATTGTGGTCCAGATGACGTACACCTTTCTCCTATCTGTCCTTGTATCTCCAAATGTTTCGGCTTCGTCTGCTATTAATATTCTTAGGCCCTTTGGTTTTCTATCTCTCTGTACCCCGTTCCTCACACTGGTCAGCTTTTCCACCGCAAATAAACACACCCGGTAAATTACGTCTTCGGGACTTCAAACAAACACAAATCACAAAGCACTCTGAGATAGCGCGT
>NW_027313142.1:0-23439 GCF_040954645.1 Diabrotica undecimpunctata
ACGCGCTATCTCAGAGTTATTTCAGTCAGTCTAATTTGCTGTAATTCTCTAAACAGAAATATTTCTGCCACGTATCTCGGGTACGTTCACTGCTTTACAAATCACTAATTTATATCTGAATCAAATCTAATAAAAATATTAGCATTAGATTTTTTAGTTCTCGTGCTTCCATCTATTGGCTGATAGCCAAAACTCGTAAAACCATGGATACAGTTATCTACGTGCAATTTGTAGGCAAAATATCTCATTTTTAGTAAAATTTTTACTTCTACAACCCTCTGGTTTTCAGTTCACGATTATTAATTTATTAAATCATGGTAAGGACACAGTCTGTTGCTAAAAAATTCTTTATAAAGCAATGTACTGTGGTAAGGATCCAGTCTACCTTTAACTGGCACAGAAGGGACTATTCTTTGATTCTTTCCTATCCAATTAGTAGATGTTGGCGACAATTCTGGCATACTCCTCTCGGTCTTGTGCGGCTCTGAAGAGTGCATGGGCATCGAGGTTTATCCAATCCCTTATGTTTTTAAGCCATGAGTATTTCTTTCTTCTGATGCCCGTTTTCCTTCCCTTCCATAATAAGCTTTAAGAACAGGTACTTGGAATTTCGAAATATTCTTTGATTGGCAAATGTAAATGTAAATATGATCTGTAAATGTATTTAACTATTGGATAAAAGTTTCTATTAGAAATTTCTAGCTAGAAATTCCTCGTTAATATGCATTCGCGTTAGAAGATGTGTATGAAAAGCTTATTTAGGCTGTTTGACTCTGTTATTCTTGACTAATGATGCTGGCGAGGATTTATGTTTATTATTAGGTAGCATTGTTTTAGTTCCATCATCAAAAAATGCGTCCATCGAAATATACTCTATACATAGATATTCAGTTTTTGTGAGTTTTTTTGTGT
The DNA here is from genome assembly GCF_040954645.1 of Diabrotica undecimpunctata. NCBI lineage: Eukaryota > Metazoa > Arthropoda > Insecta > Coleoptera > Chrysomelidae > Diabrotica > Diabrotica undecimpunctata. The sequence goes on from NW_027313142.1 coordinate 913, forward strand.
GTATTCGCTGACGAATAACAAATATTTGAGCGAATACAGTGAAACCGCATAGAAAATAACACAGCGAAATGTGGTGTAGCCATTAGATCCGTAGTTATGTTTGTGCTTTATATTGTTTTATCTGCTGTCAAGGTTATAGTGCTTTCTTGTTTTCTCTGTTTTTATTTCGATTTTGGTTGTTTTTATATATTCTTTCAAGTTGAGCCTCAGACTCTCTCTAGTCAAGACCATAATGCGTGGTGAAGAGCCATACCCTACACGAGTGACCCACCCAAGCTAGATAACTGATGAGATTCGGGTGACCAAATGATTGAGGGTATAAGCAACCCACGTTTACTAGTCAGCTACGGGTTGGAGGAACTAGTAAATGTTAAGGCACCTTTTTGTCCTAGGGTGGAGAAATTTAGCTCAAAGGTGGCGGAACTTTTAGGAACAGTCATCGGCATAAAGATGTCGAAAGCCACGAGAGGACTATCACATTAAATCTACAGTTCCTAAAGCCGCAAGGCAGGGAACTTCTGGAGAAAATCCGAACGCTGAAAGGCCCGGATTTCTAAAGAAGTCTCCCAAACTGATACGCAAGGAAACAAAAAGGCTGTTAGAGTAACAGCGTTGGAAGACGTTGATCTCATGACAGACGAAGAAATTAGGCCTGCAAAGCTATCTGGCATATCTCTAAAGCCAAAATCAGTAGGCTGGTGAAACAAGGCCAAGCTTACTTTCAAGACAAAAGGGCTGTAATCAAGGTTAATTTCATCAAGAACGCTGAAAGGGCAAAAGAGATGCCGTCAAAGCCATTAGAGGCCAGGACAAAACAAGAACGGCTACACGGAAGTGGGTAGCTCACAAATCTCTGGAATGGTGAAGGAATTCACCAGGCGAAACAGTTCATTACAGAACATTCACCAAAATTTACGGCAGACCTAATAAGCAAAAACAGTTAAAGCCATAGTAGGTCTTCTAACAGGGTACTGTAAGCTGAATAGGCCCTTGAAGCTGATGGGATTATCAGATGATGACCTGTGCAGATTCTGTCACCTCGAACAAGAAACAGCAGAGCACATTCTATGTCAGTGTGACAGTCTGGCAAATGTGCGGTTGTTTGTATTAGGAGAAGAAAATCCACCGGCAAATAGCTACATGAAAGGTACAGTCTCGAAGCTATTAGACTTTTTAAAAAGGGTCAGGCTAGATAATGTTATCTAGTACTAGAGGACCACAATAGATCTGAAAAGGTCGCAGTGGAAGAGGCCAAAAGGCTGCCTCTCTAAATCTATATATATCTATCTATCTTCTTTGTTTGTATTAATCCAGAGATAGGCCAATATTTTGAACGAAATTTTGACAATGCACCTGCATTTCCCAATTTAAGATGCATTTGCTTTATCATTCATTTGACAACTGAATGATTACATGGTAGTAGCAGAGGATGTTTTGGTTCGAAAGGAATGGGGGCAAATTCTAATCTACTACATACATGGAAAAGTCCCGTTTTTTCAGAGAGGAAGGGGTTTAGTGCCCTTAGTTTTATCAGAGATCATTTTGTGACGTTTTAACTCATGAAATTCTTTAGAAAAGGCCTGTGATTGTATATACTTAATAATCACAGTGGTGGAGTATTTTATTTTTATTTACAGTGGTCCTAATTCTAAAGGTGAATTAGTATGTCTTTTTATTAGATTTGAGAGAAAACGAAAAACATATGCCAGAGTTGTCCGAATTTTTGAGAATGACGAAAATTTATTAAAAATAGTTTCAAGTGTATCATTAGCTTGAGATATGTCAGATGTTGAGGTTTAAAGTGACCTGAATGTGTCCGAGTTCCAGTAAATCTCCCGTCCATTCTTTTATCCTGAATTGAGAGTAGCCTATTGTACTGGAAAATTAAGAAAGGGGACCTTCGCTCCACAATTTTGTTAACTTTGGCTGAGTGATATCTGAGGATCTAGAGGGCAAATCTGCTTTGTTTAAGGGAAACTTACATGATACGATAAAAAGAACTTACTTAATTCTTTGATTCCATTGACACGGTGAAGTAAAAATGGATTCCATGTAAATTTAGTTATTGAAATCCATGTTAAAGCGATGAGGCTATATGAAAAATTCAGATATTGTGCCGTTTTTCGAAAGGACCTCAAGTACTTTTTTAGTAGGAGTGACAGCTAATAAGATACAAGGCAATTCTAACCGAGGAAAAGTTAGTTTATTTTTTAGTGGAGCTATTCTAATTTTCGATGCTATGAGATGAGACGTGACTGTATTGTCATTATACACGACTCGCAAACACACACAAGTAGTATTAGGTCCTGAGAGGTATCGGTAAAACAATATAGCATATCCAGTATAGGCAGTGAAAGTGTCAGACATCTGGGAAATGTAATTTTAGATATTGATTGGAATGTATTCAACAATGATTTCCAGTAAAAAATTAATAGATCGTCCACTATTTCACTGTCCTAGTCTAAGGGCAATTATCAGAGACGTTGTAAAAAGCGTTTAGAGTGTACTATAAAAGATGAGTTTTCCTAAGGAATCATACATCCGTGAAACATATCCCAACACTTTTCTTTTTGTTCGGTGAGGTGCCTCGTCACAAACAGGCGACTTAAAAGAGAAATTGTCTTGATCAAGTGACCAGTTAATACTATTTTATAGAGTTGAAAACCGCGAGTATTTGGAAGCGAGCATAGCTGAGAATAGAGTATGTGTAACCCTTCCAAGTTATTAACGCTTGTCAAGATATTGTCAATATTTGTAGAATTTTTTCGAGTAAGAGATGCCACTGAGTGCGTGGTTTGGTTAGCAAAAGTTTGAACCTGAAGGGCATTAAACAACGGAGTAGGGCACGTTACATTGACGTTCACCATATACGTTTTTCGCATGTGAAAGATTGTACAGTAGTATTACTACAATTTGCATGATTCTAAGGAAAAAGGTTATTTCGTCACAGATTCTTTTAATTTATTAAAACAAAATATTTATAGTAGCATTCTTTATTTAGTATAATGGGCAGACTGTTTAGTACACAAAATTATATCTAGGCAAAATTATTTTAACATAAAAACATATTTCTAGGATGTGCAGCCAAATACATAACACTGATTATTTCCTTATGACTATATAGATGAAAATAACTAAATAAAATTAACAAAAAAATATCACAACGAATAACGAATAGAAAATATTAAGTACACATAAAATTTAAAATTGTCAACATAACAAGTTAATATTAATAATATTATAAATAATTTCTGAATGGATTAAGCTCATATTTTTCTGGCTACAATTTTGGCTATATGGAAATTTAAATATTTGATACTGTATTTAAAGTTATACGGCTGTAAACAAAATTATGTTTTGTGATCTCAGTTCAATAAAGTTCAATTAATTTTCATTACTTTACAATATTTTTTAGTAGTAGAAGATAAAAGAAGTATCGGACGACCGCGCAAAAGGTGGAGTGACAACTTTTCATAGAGGTATTAATCCGCCAATGAACAAGCAGAATTGCTTATAAAGAGGAAGAAGAAGAATAATATTTTTTAAATCTATTTTCATTCGCTTGTTAACAACTGTTTAATTAATTTTGTACTAAAATAGTTTTAGCTCAAACTTTGTTACAACTAGATATTATCCTGTTCAATTATCAATTTTCTATTTCGAATATTATTAAAGCCACGCTTCTGCCGCGTAAGGAATAGGGTGATTTATACAATTCGCAATTTTTTAAACTATGATAAATATCCAACCACTGGGGTTTTTCCCTTCACTTTACAAATCAGAATAAACGTACACTTCGTCATTAAAGGTGTGTCGTTATTCTCCCTTACTTAACATTAAAAAGAACCTGCACATTAACAAAAAACTAACATTCCTACAACTTTCCATAGCGCTAAATTTTCAGTCATGATTAACAGTAGCTTTGTACACGGTAAGTACAGATATTATACACTAGAGCAGCAGGCCGGAATTATTGTTTAGTAAAGCTCTTATTAGGCCGGGCTTACAAATTGTTAGCAATACGTTTAATTGTGAAAATCAGACTTTTGGAAAAATTTTATATACACGTAAAATATGTCCCAAAAAAAGAATAAATGAAGCAATAGAGATCAACATTTATATATGATTTCTTAGACAATATATATTTTAAACCATAGACATATATTACAAATAGACTGAGCGCCGCAATACAGACACCTTCCCCCAGTGCAACAGAGAAAATTGACGCAAAACAGTCCCTGCATCGCTTTCTAATGGACCATTTATCGACTACGTGACCTTCCCATTAGTCATTTAGGTCACGTAGTCGATAAACCCGGTCCATTAGAAAGAGATAATTTGTGTCAGTGTTCTCTGCCGCACTGGGGGAGCTATATTGCAGCGCTCTGAGTCTATTTGTATTATATGTCTAGGTTTAAAACACTAATAATAGGTTAGGTTCAGTTAGGTTAGATTAAGTTATACCTAATAAGATATTAGCAATCTCTGTGGTGTCTCCATCTTGTAATTTTATATGGAAATAATACTAAAGCAACAGAGAAAAATAAATAAAACAAACAGAAGAATCAAACGATTCTGAATTAAAGAAGAAAAGAAACTGAAGATAAAAGATAAATAAGTAACTACATTTTCTTAATCTAAGAAATCAATAATGGTGAAGATACATTTAATATTTATATTTGCAAGAAATAACCGTTGCGTGTTCTAAGACAGGTTTCACAGACATTACAACAGGTGTATTTTAATATTTAAAGTTCTCCAAAAAAGTCTCAATGAACATTTTCGATTGCTGGTCCTGTAGTTTAGAAATTCTTAATCTATATTAAGTTCTACTGAAATTTCGTCTATTAATTGCATTATTTACCTAGTTTTTAATTGTATTACTTATTATCTAAAAACAAATCCAACTGAATTTAATATTGAGAACTAATCTAAAATACAAGACAATGTGAAGGAGTCAGCAGTTTTCCACTATATAATAAAAAACAAATAGAAATTGGTATATTTGTTGAAAAGTTTTAAATTTGGTCTAAAAATGTACAGTACTGGGTGGATATCAATTATATATAAGTATAAAACAAGATATGGAAAAAGTTGGTCATCTTAATAATAATATATAGAGCATTAAACATTTTAAAACCTAGTAACTAAAAGTTATTACACAATATCTTATTTTAGGCAACTTAGGAGTGGTTGAGACAACAAAACCAGTGAAATTAAAAAAAAATTAATTTAGCGGTAACGAATATTGGCCTATTGAGAAATACGATCTTTAAAACTAATATGTCGATATGCCTGTAAAGGTTTGTCTGTGAAGAAAAGATTTTCCATTCCATATTGAGTTACGACTTTTGTAGAAATCATTATCTCCACCCCACAACGGATCGTGTTTTTTATCGGACTCAAAGTTATGTTTAGATCTGTGCCTATGAATCGGATACCGGTCCAGTGAACAAATTAACGTGTATTGGTCCGCTGTAAGAAGTGAGATCAGCCACGCTATTGTATTGATATGTGTAGATGTTACAGGACCCATCGTCCACACTCTAGAAATTGATAACTTTATACCTGTTTATATTACATGAAAGCAATGGAGAACATTGATATGGAGTTATTGATATGTTTGGTCGAAAATTGATCTGTACTGTGGGAAAAAACTGAGAGAAACGGCACTAAAACTATGTGTATACCGATCTCTGTTTATTAACGGGTCCGTTATGCGGTGAAAAAACGAATATCTACAAGAGCCTTTAACACTTAGTAAATAATTGGTGGCAGGTGACATTACAAGAGACAAAACAAAAATCGGTGACACAGACACAGAACACAGTTCAGACACATGAAATGGAACATGACGAAAATTAATGAGACTGCATAGTTATCGATTAAACAATTATTTTAAATACTTCACATTTTTCGCCTTTTCAATAAAGCAACACATATTTAAACTTTACAGAAATTGGAAAGTTTTTAAAAACTGAAAGTTAAATTGAATGTGGTAAATAACTGAAAATATTGAAATTTTAAGTGTTTTCTTCAATTTCCTTCAAGATTATCTTCTATCATCGGTTAATATACCACGTTTTACACAAATTTGAAAGTCAGAATATTTGCAAAGAATATACTTTTCGGCTTTTGTAACCGTAAACAATAAAAAAGTTACCCGTTGTTAATAAGCATAAAATTTGTCAAATATTATTTTTAATTTTTTTTTTATAAAATATAATACTAAGAAAAAGCCATCACCAAACATATTCCGTAAGCTTTAATCCAGTTAACGCGGTGGATTAGGCCGCATATATCAGTTAGGCTATTTCTCAAATTTTGTCATGTTTTTTGCTCTATCTACTATCTTCTTCCACTCTCGCCGATCCTAAATCTTTTCTCTCCAGTTTGCAATTTCCACTTTGATATATCCTCTAGCAGTTGGTCCTCCCATCTTATTTTTGGTCTTATTCTTAGTCTGTTTATTACTGGTTTCCAGCTCGTTATCATCCTAATTAGTTCGTCTTTTCCTATTCTTTGTGTGTGTGTGTCCAAACCATTTCAGTCTTTGTGCTTTAATAATTTTTACTATATCTCGCCCTTCGGTTATATTTATTATTTCATGGTTCATTAGTTTTCTTCTAGTTGTCTTTATTGGACTATGTATTCTTCTATAATTTGTGTTTCAATTATTCTTAGCTTTTCTTCGTCTTTTTTCGTAAGAAATATTGCTTCTGCACCATATGCTAACACTGGTCTAATTGCTGCGCTGTATTTTTGTCTGTGGTTTTTTGCTTAGATTTTTTCCAGGCAAATTGATTTCAGGTTAAACAAGGAACCCTCTGGAATTTTTTTTAAATAAATACATAAATTTACTAATAAGATTGTAAAAGTACATTTGCATGGGCAATTTTACTGGAACTACTGTAATTCGGATGACATTTTATCGCTGGTAATTTTACAAACTGAAAGGCTATTTTGAAGTTGCCAGCAGGTAAACTTATTGATCTTAACAGTAATATTACATCCATGTGCAGTTTTCTTATAGTAATTTTACCTCGTTTAGTGAGGGTTACAATTTTTTACCTTATTTAAATCGGCAGATTTACTAAAATTTATTTACAGTGTATATATACACTTTACAATTTATAAAAATTTTATCATTCCTCAATCTTCTTATTTCATCATTTCTTAATATTTCTTCATCCTTTAAGGACATTGGCGATCATTGCGGCCAATTTTAATAAATCTGCAGAAATTCTGAAGAGTTCCATTGTTGTTTTTCCACTCTACTGCTTTAAAATTTTAGACCAGGACTGTGACTTCTCCCTGGTCCTCTTTTTCCTTCCACCTTTACTTGTATAAATCATATCAACTCATATTTTTCATTTCTTAGTATGTGACCAAAGTAGCTTTCCTTCGTAGAGTTGACTCTTAAGTTTCCGTAGTTATTACGTGTTGAGTCCATGATATTTTCCACATCCGTAATTGTTCGGGTTTCAGCTCCATATAACAGGACAGAGCATGTGTAGCAGCTCAATACTCTAGTACTAATTTCTATTCCCAGTTTTCCATTGCATAATACTGCTTCTATCTTAGGGAAAGCGCTTTTGGTCAACTGAATGCCAACCAAAATCTGCTGTCCGCAAGGAGTATTGTATCGTCTGGATATCTGAGATTATTCACTAGTGCTCCGTTAAACGATACGCTTTAAACATCTCTTCTGAGCACATAGTGCTTGCTTGCTATAAGAGATAACTATAAGGCTTGCCTTATAGTTATCTCTTTAGATTTCTGTAAGTTTACTCTGTTTTCTGTTAGATACCTTATAGGTATCTCTTTAGATTTCTGTTAGTTTACTCGTACCATAGTTTTCTGATATTGGTATAAATTGGTAATGATTCTCACATCCTGATCCTGTGTTTTGTAATGTTTGCAAGACTGTTGTATTTTGTGTATAGTCAACTAGACATATGAATAGCTAACAGTTAACATCTCGACACCGTTCTATGAGTGTTTGTACAGTAAATAATGCCTCAAGCAATTTAATTAAACCCAGCCTGTGAGACATGTTCACCCCTTAGAATTACGTTCGGGTGTAACAATTCATTGGAGCGAGGTGTATTAACTTGAATAACCTCGCTCCAATGTTCCAGACTATCCCTTTTCCCCCTATAGCACTTTGATGCGCGATAGGGGCACAACTATCAGCCAAATGCTCTTCATGTGGGAGTCCTGGGTAATAGAACTCCAACATGATTCCCTAATCGATTTTAAATTCAGGACAGCGTGACGCGCTTTATTCCTGCTATCTTCGTGTAAATAATGCCTCTCTAGTACCAAAGCCTTGTATAAATCCCAGTCGGTTTCCTGTTATTATGTTACATTGCTCAATACTTAGTTAAATTTCCTAAAAGCTATTAGTGAAAGCCAGATATATCTATTGATCTTGAGATTTTCTTGGCAAGCTTCATTGTATGCTCTAGTGACTCTAATGATGAATCCTGAATAGAGAAAGTAGTAGTTACTTCACTAATAATTTTGGTTTTGTTGTAATTTATTTTCAACCGTATAAGGTAGCAATTAATACTGAGTTAGTTATTAATATTGTCTCAGGTAAAAAATATATATGAACTACAATGATTAAAATACAATAAAAATAATAATAAACATTTCCGAAAAGACATATTCCTGCTATATCTTTATCCTTCATTTTAATTATAACTAAACATTGGTTAAATACCTACTGATTAGATAACTGTTTGCATTAATTTCCTATCTAAAGATACACGTTACTTCATGATATCTCGTTCGGTTGGGCACAAGTTGGAATCTTTGAAGCCGCTGACGAATTTCGCCGGACGAGTAAGATAAAAATCGTATTGACCATCTTTAAAAGTATCTTCGGGTCCTCGGTGGGCATGCTCTCGAATAAATCTTACGACTAGGCTTTTGGAGATTTTGGACATTTCTAAACGATGTCCCCACGTTACTAAAGCTAAAGGCTAAAATTTAAAAAAAAGATTAAGTTTTTAAGTGAATTAGAAAAATATCTGAATGTTTTTTTAGCATTGACCGCATCAACCATAGTTACATTCATTTTAATAATATTATATCTGACGTAACAGTTTATATTTTCTAAACAAATTTATATTGTCACACTTATAGTCACTGAAGACTCCGAAAGATCTTTATAAAAAATGTTTCAAAACTACAGTATTGCGCGAATTAACGGAATCATTGACATTTTTCAATATTTACAGTTGGCAACACTGTCCACACATTTACAGCTGACCAAGCATTGAAAACCTTATTTTCCTCTGCCTTTTATTTGAAGGTGTTTTAGGATATTTCCCACTAAGTTTGTGTTGTTTCATACTATTTTGTGTTGTTTTCGGTAATTAGTTCGTTTCGTTTAATTCCATCACGGATATTACTGACAGAAGGCACTTTACAAACCTAATGGACGTAAGAAGTTACAGAGGCGCAAATATTGACTCAGACCATTTTATGGTAAGGGCCAAGTTACGACAAAGAATTTCCAATGCCAAGAAAGAAAGGGGCACTAGACAAGTAAAATATAATTTACATATGCTAAAAAATGAAAACAAAGAGAAACAGTTCCAGTCACATATAAAAGAAACCCTAGAACACACCTGGGCAGTCGACCAATCAAGCACGGAAATGTGGAACAACTGCAAGGAGGCTCTGAAATTAGCAGCCGAAAGCACATTGGGAATATCCCGAACCCAAGAAAGAAACGACTGAAAAAAACTAGAACAACAATAGATAGATACAAAAACTTAAGGAGAGAGGAAAAACGCATACACCGAAAAAAGAAACGAGACTCGGACAATGACATATTAGAACGGCTCGAAAGCCATATAAGTCAAGGAGAAACAAGAAAGTTCTATCATCAAATAAATAGTATTAGAAAAGAATTCAAACCAAGAATCAACTATTGTAATGATAAGGAAGGTAACTTACTTACCAACAAAGAGGATATCCTTTTACGATGGGTAGAGCACTTTCGAGAGTTGCTGGAAGGGGAACCTACTAACAATATAGAGCTGGAATATCGAAATGAGGAACTCGTGGAACCCCCCTCGGTAGATGAAGTGAAAATATCTATAGAAAAACTAAGGAACCATAGGTCCCCAGGTAGCGATGGCATCCCAGCAGAGTTATTTAAGCACGGTGGAGAGCAGCTCACCAAGGTGATGCGAGAAATTGATTGTAGAATTTGGTCTGAGGAGCAAATGCCTGAAGAATGGAGCTTAGGCTTAATTTGCCCGTTACACAAAAAGGGAAACCAACTGGAATGCAATAATTACCGCGGAATTACTCTCCTAAATACAGCATACAAGATATTGTCAAATATTTTGCACGAGAGATTAAAGCCTTATACTGAAATGTTTCTAGGAGAATATCAGGCGGGATTCAGGCGTACACTACGACAGATCCTCGAAAAAGCGCAAGAGTTTAACATAGATATGTATCATATTTTTGTCGATTTTAAAGCGGCATATGACAGTGTCTTAAGACCAAGTCTTTACAACGCTATGAATGGGTTGGGAATTCCAAAAAAACTCATATGTTTGATAAAAGTGACAATGGCGAAGATGCTATCAGCAGTTAAAATTCAAAACGACTCGTCAACCCCATTTCAAATACATAGGGGGTTAAGGCAGGGAGATGCGCTGGCGTGTCAGCTTTTTAATGTCGCCTTAGAAAAAGTTGTACGAGACGCTAATTTAGATAGCAGGGGAACAATATTTAATAGATCAGTCCAAATTCTAGCATATGCAGACGACGTGGACATTATAACTAAGAACTAATCCTAACCGAGCTAGTAGCAGCAGCAGAACGAATGGGGTTACAGATAAATCAAAATAAAACCAAATTCATGGCGACTAACACAAACACAAGAGCTGGAAATGTTGACACAAATTTAATCATCAATGACCAAAACTTCGAAGCAGTCAAAGAGTTCATATATCTAGGGACATCGGTTAACCCCAATAATAACACATCTGAGGAAATAAAAAGGCGAATAATAATTGCAAACAGGTGTTATCATGGTCTATCAAAGTACTTAGCTAACAAACGTCTGTCTCAAAAACTCGTATAAGGCTGTATAGAACACTGATAGTCCCCGTTCTCACATATGGATCAGAGGCATGGACGCTAACGAAAACAGATGAATCCGGTCTATCCATTTTTGAAAGAAAGGTGCTACGCAAGATATTCGGAGCGGTCTGTGAGAACGGAGTATGGAGGCGTAGATATAACTTTGAACTGCAGAATATCTACAAGCATACGTTTGGTGGTAAAGATATTACCACTATAATTAAGCGAAACCGCCTGCAGTGGGCAGGACATGTAGCCCGGGCCCCTGAGTCAAACATGATAAAAAAGATTCTAACAGCGCAACCGTAGGAATGAGAAGACGGGGTAGACCAAAGCTAAGGTGGATGGACGGGGGTAACACAAGATGCCGAGAAGATCGGGGTCGGCAACTGGAAAATGCAAGCGAGGGGACAGAATAGAATGGCGTAGAAAGCTTGAGAAGATCGAGGCCCTCTAAGGGCTGTAGCACCAAGATGATGATGATGATGATGATATTACGCCTAGGAAGCGTGGAAAGATTATCACGTTAAGTGAACAATATGTCACAAAGAGAAATCGAAAGAACGAGTGGAGTGAGTCAGGGGGTAGTAGGTAAGATTTTAAAGCGTAAACGAGAAACGTGATCAATGGATGTGAAAAGGTTAGGAAAAGGCGAAAGAAAGAGAAAAACAACACCAGCAGATGAAAGATTTTTACTTCGAAAGAGCAAATTGGACCCAAGAAAAACAAGCTAAGAACTCCAACAAGATCTAGCATGAAGTGTTATGATTCATGACCCAACTGTTCGGAAAAGACTTTTGGAGAATGGTAGAAGGGCAGTGCGTCCACAGAAAAAACAGCTTATAACTGAACGAATAAAAAAACAAAGGCTATTGTGGGCTAACCTTACACCATCTCATATTGATTAAACCGTAAAATATCCAGTCAAAAAAATATTTTTCAAACATGGGGTTTGGATCTTTGGTACCAATCGAAGGCATGATGAACAACCAGAAATACAAATCCATGTTGGAACAGCGTTTGGACACAGAACTCCAAAAATGTCAGCCCCAAATATATAGAATTAGAAATCAGCAAAACTCAAAAACCAAACAATAAAAAGAGAAATTATGAAACGAGCAAAAAAAAGGGCACGAACATATTTATATTTATTCAGTTTACCTATGTTTTATTCACAACATCTAAAAGAAGCGAGGAGAGAAAGGACAAATCGCCTACATAAGTAACAACAGATTAGAAATTGGGGAGAAACGGTCTACCCCGGAAACATTAGGATATGGAACAGAAGCAAATGACCCAACGGCAAAAACCAAACAGATTATACAAAATCGAAAAGGAAGAAAAGCCAGCTACCGGAAAGAGAAAAAAAACGTATTATAGACGTACATAGATCCAAAAAACAACTAAAGCAAGGACCAACTGAAAACAAAGCAAACAATAAAACAACGGGTAACCATGCTGTAGCATGCTAGAAAATAATGAAAAACCAAAAACGAACCAGAAGGTGGACAAACCGATTAGAAGTGACTATCATTGATGAAAAAGAAGCATGGAAAAGATACGTGCAAACAAAGAATCCAAGGGACAAAGAACTACATAATAATAAAACAAAAACAAAATTGTCAAAAAGGCAGTCAAAGATGCGAAACAAAAATCCTGGGAAGAATTTGAAAACAGCTTAAATGAAGGTTATAAAACAAATTTAGATCCTTTTGGAATAAGATCAAAGCATTAAGGGCAAAGGAGAACAGTAATAAGATAACAAGATATAATATTAACCACATGAAATGGTTAAAGTCGAAAGAATATTAAAACTGTAAATTTAAATAATTGAAGTGATCTATTTTTGGAATGCGTTTACACTTTATAGTCTTTAATGAAATAGGTTGAGGAGGGGAGAACTGTTTGTCTCAAGTTGGTCATTCAGAATTATATCTGTGTTTTTTAATTTGTTAATTTCCATAGATTCTAACAGATAGCTTAAGGCCTTTATTTTTGAATGTGAAGAATTTGAAATTCGTCATTAAAAGAATGATTATGATCTAGAAGGCGAAGTGCGTATGTAGAATCTGTTTTTCTATTATTGAAAGCCCTTTTATGTTCTGCTATTCGTTTATTAAAATTTCTACCAGTTTGACCGATGTAAGTTTTTGGGTAGTCTCCACATTTAAGTTTGTATACACCACTGTGTAAGTTCTTTTTATTTTGGCTCTTGTTGTTTTTAATATATTTGCCTAAGTTGTTGTTTGTTCTGAAAGCTGGTATTATTCCTTTCTTTTTTATGTGTTTGGCTATTTTTGTTGATATTTTGCCTGTATATGTAATCGAGCAGAAGGTACTGGAGTAAAACCCATTTAGACAAATGGCAAATAGAGTTTGACATTTAGTTAAAATTTGGCAAAAGTATTTACCTATAAGTTAAAAAGTTTGGATAGTTATAAACATAAATAATAATAAAATGAAAATATACAGATTTTAAGGATCAAAAAAGGAAATAAATGCATTAGAGAAAATTAGACAAAAATAAGAGACGTTACAGAGCAAGAGAGAGAGAGAGAGAGAGAGAGGGAGAGAGAGAGAGGGATAGTAAAAACAATCTAAATCTAAATTTGCAGGTCATATGATTCGACAAATACATGAGAAATGGAATACGCAGTAATATGTTGGCGGTCATAGACATATAAGAAAAGAAGAAGACTTGACAGGAACTGGCTAGAGAGTCGAAGGTCTATGTCCAAAATTAGACACAATGGTGTAATAAAGATAATAGTAAACTGCTTTAGTAATCGAAAGCTCGGAAAAGAATACGCCGCACATTTTTAGTATTTCTGAATGTGGCTGAGAAACAGTGTATGGATAATATTGTTAACAAAGTATCATATAGTGATCGGTGATGATGGTGATCTACCCGTTCGGGGTAGAACGGTGCGAAAATGAGGATACGCTCCGTTTTTCCTGGCTGGCAAGCAATATACCTAACCTAAAGATAATTTTTAAACTAAAAAGGTTATTACTCACCCTATTAGGACTTAAAAGATTATATGGCGTTATAATGTGTTTAAACAAACATCCCCTAACTATCTCCTTAAGTAAATTAACTTCGTTTTTATTCGCACATGGATGATAAAGCATCACGACTGCACCATGTTCTAAATTATGAATCCAACGCTGCCTAGGAACAAATTTGTATTCGCCATATTTCGGCCAAAGAGGACGGTGAGTTCCACTGCAACAAAGAAGACAATATGAATATTATATCAAGTAAATTTGAAATAATAAAATCGGAAAAAATGAAAATAAGATTTTTAAAGATATATTCTTTCAGTTACAGAAATGTATTTTATATACACTCAAACAATATATTCTTCTATTTCTTGCCATCTCAAACATTCATTCTTTTACAGTGCGACAATGCAATGCGGTTATTCTTAAACAATACTTTTTGCTGTATTGTCAATATATATATTTTTAGTGGATTTTCTTGGGCTTAGGTTCATAAAAAAATTTTGATTTGATACTAAGGCATTTTCATATATTTTTTCGACGTTTCGGCAGGAAATCCATGCCTTTTTCAAGAAGTAATATTGACTAAAAAAACATTTTATGACAGACATAATACGGTTTAAAAGTTAAACTTTTGACTTACCAAGCATGTAAAAATTCAAGAGATTGTCTTTTTATGTGTTTTTAAATTATGTTAAAATATATTTTGTTCAAATTTTTGACATCTTTTTTATCATTTATTGCATTATTATTTTTTTTATTTGTATAGACTCTAGAAGCTCTCTCTTCTTCTTGTTGGGTTCACTTCCCAGGATCTTGGTTTTCTCAAAATCAAATTTATGTTTTTTTTTTCGTTTTCATGTTTTGTGAGGGCGGTTGAGTTTTTTTTGTCATATTGTGGGAACGTATTGACTACTTCATGGTACACCAAAAAAACCTGGTCGTCAAAATATCTGAATTTCAACTCTCATCATCCCCTGTCTCAAAAAAAATATGTAGTTATCGGACTCGCCGATAAAGCTATTAGATTATCCGATCCTATCAATAGACCTCAGGCCATTAAAAAAGCAAAAACAGCACTAACACTTAATTCATACCCACACCACCTTATCGACAACACTTTCAAATCGCGACTGCATAAATTTTACAATAACAATAATAACAATGAAACCAACACGGTAAAGAAAAACTATATGTCTCTCCCCTATATAAAAGGATTATCAGAACAAATTACAAATCTTCTGTCCAAACATAATATTACGGTTGCTCATAAAGGGCACAATCTTTTGAAAAAGAATTTTACAAGATTAAAAACAAAAATCCCTCTATTAAAAAGATCGCATGTTGTATATGAAATTCCCTGCTCGAATTGTGATGGAGTTTATATTGGACAAACCAGTCAGCTACTTAACTTAAGAATACGTTCCCACAAATATGACAAAAAAAACTCAACCGCCGCGCCCTCACAAAACATGAAAACGAAAAAAAACATAAATTTGATTTTGAGAAAACCAAGATCCTGGGAAGTGAACCCAACAAGAAGAAGAGAGAGCTTCTAGAGTCTATACAAATAAAAAAAATAATAATGCAATAAATGATAAAAAAGATGTCAAAAATTTGAACAAAATATATTTTAACTTAATTTAAAAACACATAAAAAGACAATCTCAGAACGCCTATGATGTTAAAATAACTGATTGTTTAAACGATAAACCAACATCAATAAACAACACATTAGATTTAAAATACATTTTACATGTAGTGACTTAGTGGGTATGTCCTATGTTTTTAATATTATTTTAATTGTGACGTCTACTTATTAGTACCGAATTTTTACATGCTTGGTAGGTCAAAAGTTTAACTTTTAAACCGTATTATGTCTGTCATAAAATGTTTTTTTAGTCAATATTATTTCTTGAAAAAGGCATGGATTTCCTGCCGAAACGTCGAAAAAATATATGAAAATGTCTTAGTATCAAATCAAATTTTTTTTATGAACCTAAGCCCAAGAAAATCCACTAAAATAATATATATTAAGGTTCAAGAACTAAACTCAAACTATATATATATATATATATAATATATATATATATATATATATATATATATATATATATATATATACTAAGATGCAAAAAAACGCAATGGAGAAAATTTTGGTCAAATTCAAAGTACTCTGAGATAGCGCGTTTTTAGCCCTATTTTGACACTGTTTATAAAGTTATAAATTTTAATTTTGTATAGTCAGTTTTTTGATAAAATTTTATATTTGACTTATTGTACGGGGTTAATTAAAACGTGGTTTTATTATCCGAACTTTGAAACATCCTGTGAAATAATTCCGTTTGCGAATTTTCGTAAAACCTTATTTTTCGGTTGCAGCCATGTATCCTAAGCATTGTGTTTTTTGTTTCATGTCAAAATATGCCTTAGTTAATTTTTTACAGCCAAATGAATTTGCCACCCACACTTTAGGACTTTTTTAAATATAATTATTTTGGAGTTATTTTGTAATACGACGAGGTGGCTCTGGTGACTGTTATCATTACACTTATATTTTGTTTACCTATGATTAATCATGGTTCTTAGTGTCGAAGATTGTGCGAAAGCCGTTGCTCTGGTTGAAGATGGGCGAAATTATGAATATGTGGCTAGAGTACTACACACTCATCGCTGTACCATCCAAAGGGTAGTGGAACATTTTATACGAACTGGAACAAACAAGCGTAAAGCGGGAAGTGGCCGAAAGCGCAAAACTATTGCTTTAGATGATCGTTTTATACAAGTCAATGCTTTGGGGGATCGTCATTTAACAGCGGTGCAAACAAGAAATCAGCTTTAAGAGGTTCGAGGCAATAATGTAAGTGTATTTACAGTTTGTCAAAGATTACATGAATTTGGTTTGCAAAGTTGCAAACCAGCAACAATTACCTCCACGGTACAGAGTGGCTAGACTACAATTTTCCAGGGAACATTTACATTGGAATTTCTAATGTAATGTTCTTTTTACGGATGAGTCGAGATACTGTCTTCACTCATCAGATGGGAGAGTACGGGTACGCTCGCTTCGAGCGTACTCCAAACGAACTTCGCTTGGCTCTAGAAGAGGAATGGCAAAACATCCAGCAAGATGATATTCGCAACCTCATAGACAGCATGAGCCGACGTGTACAGACTGTTATAAAGGCTAGGGGAGGCAATACAAAGTTATTTTTAGTAGTTTTTCTTTGTTATTTGCGTACTTAGGTTAAGTTACATTTAAGTTGTTTTTTTTATATATTGTTATTGTTATCATTGTTTATTAAAACCAAGATCATGTTGTTGATTTTGATCATTATTTAAATACAGTGCTTCTGGAATGTCGATATGGCGTTCCTTTGATATCAGTCACCAAAAGTCCCCATCGTCGTATTACAAATCAATACAAAAGATAACGGTAATAATAGGAAAAGTCGTAAATTGTGGGTGGCAAAGTCATTTCGCTCCCAAAAATGAACCAATCCATATTTTCACATGAAACAAAAAACATAATAGTTAGAAGACATGGTTGCAACAGAAAAACAAGGTTTTACGAAAATCCGCTAACTGAATTATTACACAGGATGTTTCAAAGTTAGGATAAAAAACCACCTTTCGATTAACCCCGTATAATAAGTCAAACACAAAATTTTATTAACAAACTTTTTTGTTTGTATTTTGAGAACGATTTCCGAAGTGGAAATTGAAACGTTAATAAGTTTACTTTAACCTTTAATTGTGACTTATTCCCATTTAAATAATAAAAACTTTAGATTGAATGCAGAGTTTCGACAAAAATCCACATACATCCTTAAGCAAAACTGCACAAATACATGATATAGGTCATTCTTCAGACGTACGTGTTTTACATAAGAATTAATTTAAACCCTACAAAATCCAGTTGTTGCAAGAATTAAATGAAGTTGACTACGACTGAAGACTACATTTTAATGGTGTAATAATAATGACGAGAACTTCAGTAAAAATGTTTTTCCGACGAAGCAATATTTACACTCTGTGGGAATGTAAATCGGACAAATTTAAATTATTGAAGTGAGGTAAATCCACAGTGGATACGTAAAAACAATACTCAACGACCACCAGAACTGAATATATGATCGGAAATAGTAGGTACTCAGTTAATTGGGTCATTTTTTATAAAAGAAAATTTAAATAATTATGAACTGCTATTTAGTAATGAAATTGTATCTGCCCTGAAAAATAAGTTTGGAGCCAATTTTAATGAGATGCGGTTTGAAGAAAACGAAGCTCTAGCTTATTTTGGTGTAACTGTTCGGCGTTCTTTAGATCAGGCATTTTCTGGATGTTTTCTCGTTCACTCGTTTTTATCCTAAAGATTATTTTTATTTGGCATACTTTAAAAGTAAAATTTATAAAACTAAACCAGCAAGTGTTGCAAAGCTAAGGCAAAGAATTATCGAAGAATCCATATTAAATTCTTGAAAAACATGAAGAAATGTATTAGATGCATTCTAGCATCATTTAGGATACTCTAAGCTGGTTTTTGAGTTTTAAAGTGCAAAAACCATCATCAGCAAGTGCAAGAGCACTTACTGATAATGCGCTGACCAATAGGGTTAACTTGGTATGTGTACCGAGACACACAGGCATGGAGGGAAACGAACGGGTTGACGCCCTGGCAATACAGGGCTCATCTACTCTGCCTGTGGGACTCAAACCTGTGATTGGAGGGCCCTTTAGTACTAGTCACACAAGGGCTCACAATTAGGCCCTGCTCCGATCTACCACAACCATAACCATACGTTCAATAATAACGAAGATGCTGTGTAGTGCAATTTTGGTAGTCGCCTTGTTTGTTGTTCTATCTTCATATAAACGTTATCCCCTCCCCTTTCCTTTCTATATCGCATGTTAGAATTGTATCAGTTGTTTATTTTGTTTTCAGTCAGGGGCCTTCTTAAAGTAAATAAATCAAAATTTTTTGACTTTAGTAGGTCTTTAGTAGATCTATTTTCATCCGTAGTGCCCTATATCTCGTATGTAATTATACGTTCATTAATAATCAAGATACTGTGCAGTGCCTTTTTGGTAGTCGCCTTGTTTGTTTTTTATCTTAATATAATCATTATCCCCTCCTCTTTCATTTAATGTATCACACGCTGCAATAGGACCAATAATAACGGAGATCTAATGTAATGCCCCTTTGGCAATGCCGATACGTTTGTTTTTTCCTCAATTGTACTAGCTACATTCTTCTCGTTCCGACAAGACCTTATACGTATCCTTATGTATGTTATATGACCTTATACGATCCGTAGAACAATTTTCGAGCTGTGCCATTTTGCGAACAATTTACGTATTGATGACGGTCGCAAAAATCTGTCACGTATTGTGTATGTATGATTTGTTTTCCCATCAAAAAAGTGTTCAACATCGCTACAGAAGTTTTTACTTAAAAATAGCCATATTCTAATAAAAAACTCCATCTAGCCGAAATATGCCTCACAATTCGAGGTACCGCCGTTTACATATCACGAAACCATAAACACACAACAGAACAATTACCATCCTCCAGGTCATAGCCTGGACCATTTCAGATCTGACATTCAAAAAACTTACACATCAACTGACATTCAAAACACTGACCACGAAATATAACACACAAATTCCTAACTACACACTACACATATTAAAATACACATCAAAACTCATCATCAATAGTCACTCCATAAATCCCAGAGTATTACAACCAACTACAAATTTTCTTAGACACCTTAAAGTCAGGCATCTCTTTAAAATATGACATCAAACAAATGACACAATACACAAACAACTTTATGTCACAAAACCCACAAAAGATCTCAACTTACAGTAGTCGAGTTATTAATAGAGTTATCTCGAGTTATTAATAGTCGAGTATTATTCTCCTGTTAGAGGAGATTAATAACCAGTCGGTATGCTTACGCTCATCCCGGTTGTTCCGAGTGTCCATTAATATAAATGGATGCCCGATTCAAACAACTGAGGAACTGAGGGAAGCAGCGGCGAGTAAACGGAACTATTACGATTACTAGAACGAAGAGTCCCATGTATCATTCGATGCAACACACTTACACGATACAAAATACACGAAAAACCGCATCTCTAACAAAATTCTGCAGTCAAACCCCACTAATACTAATCGTTCCGGATATGTTATAAGACGAAAACAATTTCTTTGCAGTCAACGTGAACAAGTTGAATAAGATTTACACAACGAACCCCATGAATGCCAAACCTCTGCAAAAAAAACTCGTTTATACCCGGAGCCAAATACCTAACCATCACAAACAGATCCAACCAAAAAACACCCATCCCACCCCGCCGTCTAGTCCCAGAAAACATCACACAAACAAATCTAAACGCACGCATTTCTTAATAATAATAATCCATAATTCCGTAATCAACGCAGATTCAACCGATTATTTATTTAAAACTCAAAATCTACCTACCTATCAAAATTCAAGTCACTTACAGCCAACTCTCCTTACAAATCCGCCACAATTACAACCAAATCCAAAATCAACACATGATCCATTACCTTATATCCTATATTACAGTACATTAACATTACAGTTACACACAACACACAACATGAACCTGCGACAGAAACAATACCTATTGAACCTTTACCCCCAACCTTACAATCAAAAAACACAAAACGAAACAAATACAACTCAATCTACACAATAATCAACTCAAACAATCGATCCGAACCATCCCCTACAACCATCACACACAAGCAACAAAAAAACACAAGACAACTCAACAAGACAACACAACCCAAACAATACCTTATAGAACACATCCCACCAAACATTTGCCAACAAAACACTTCTCAACAATATTTTAAAATCAAACGAACTTCTTCCCAATAACATAGCCCACTTAAAAGTCAATTCATTAAACAAAACAGCACCCCTCAATACATTTTAACCCTAAATATCCACAGACAAAACTAAGAAACAATATCGCGATAATCACTATTGGCCCCATATATTTCAATAACACTCCACAAAAGTCACAACCAAAATCCAATCAAACCTCCATCTCGTCATGACAGGCACTTTTCAACAAAATTTTTCACAAAAAAACATTGTAGACCATCAATCATAAGGCCACTTCCCTATCATTTAAATTGAAGAAAAATGAATAATTGTCCGCTAAAATAACATCCCTATACACTTTGTTCAAGTCTTCGAGAACTCAGAACAAAAATTCTCAGAAGCACTAAAAGACTGAACATAATTATACGTTGTGAGATCCCTGGATCGAATAACGTCATCCACTGCGATTATTATTAAAATTATTCTAGACGCTGCCAAAGCAAACGTCACAACACAGAATACCAACAAAGAGCCACTATCTCTCCAAACTGCGGACAAAATCACAAATCATATAAATGACAGATGCACCACCCGGTTCAAACTATTGTGGAACATACTCGGCATATTCACACAAATGTATGCCAGAAAAAGTGCTCCCACAACATAGAAACACACACATGCAATCACTACCCTAGACAAATTTCCTCATACGAACTCACTTTGGACATAAAATGGATAATTAACTTTATTCTTATGATCTTTTTCTACGTCTTACCTGAAAAACTCCTACCAATATCTCTAACGAGACACGCAACCTTATAAATCAAACATTTATACAAACCAGATTTTAATCCCGTTACATTCCACCTAATGCACCCACTAGCCATCGACAAAACTACATAACTCCTTCATAGTCGATTTAATTTACACAAGGACATGGGAAGATTGGTTTTCTGTGGTTTCCCAAACTCATTGCACATCGATGTCTGTACCAAGGTGAGGAACTAGCCACAGCTAACTTCCACGCGATTTACTAAATAAAGTACAATTTATTCTGAAAGGAATCGTTCCATTTTTGGATGCATCTGGTATTTTTATCAGCGGGCCACCTCAATTAGTCCACGACGAAGTTGCCCACCGAACAACGACCCGATCGACGTTAAGCTACATCAAACTCCCACCTCGACTCCTACGCCGGTCTTAAGTCATTAACGGAAAATCGTCCCAAACATACAGAAAAACTCCAAGAAGAGGAATATAGCCTAAAACAAGGCTTTACCACCCTATCCTTCTTCTTCTTCTTCAGCTTTTTTTATTTCCAGGGGTCGCTGTTCCTTACTCTTCGTCGCCACTCATTTCTGTCTACCGGTTCTTCTTCACCTAAATCTTTGTCTCTCAAGTCCTCTACCACACAGTCCTTTCATATTCTCCTCGATTTTCCTCTACCTCTCCTTCATCAACTTTTAGCAGCTCTATCTTTCATCCCACATAGTTTTCATCTCTACGCCTGACAAGACCACAGCCTTTACTCTGAGATAGCGCG
>NW_027313143.1:0-23429 GCF_040954645.1 Diabrotica undecimpunctata
TTTTGACGAAAGCTGATCTTGCCTTCTTGATCATTATCTTAATTTCCGTCGATTGGTCCTACTATTCATTTAAGTTTGCACCCAGATAACAAAAGTTGGTGATTTGTGTTATAGGTTGTTGGTTAACTAGTAATTGACCAGGTGGTATCCTATTCATTGCTTATAACCATGTATTTGGTTTTTTTGATGTTAAAATCAAGCCCAAACCTTCTACTTACTTCTGCCACCCTGGAGACAAGTGTCTGCAGACCTTTAAAACTGTCTGCAAAAATCACAGTATCATCAGCGTATCTTATGTTGTTGATGCTCATACTGAGACAAAACTCCGAGTAATATCCACTGTTTCCGATAAAAGAGTCGAGGAGAAACTCTCACGTCCCCAAAGGCTTTTGCATCGTAGCCACTGGGTGTATGGCGTACAATGAGTATTCGTTATGTAGCAGACGTGAGGGGGTGGAAGGCGAGTTTCTGGCACCTAAAACTGGAAGATATGGGCTAAGAGAATAAACCGTGAGAGAGAATTCTGCTCCTCCAGGTTCGAGGGTTGGGCAATGAACCGATAACCCGTTACCGTTAAAAGTACAAAACCACGAAACCTTTAAATAAGCCTTAGATAGATCGGTCTTATCAACGACGACTTAAACAAAGAAATATGGACTATGCACTCGGTACTTGGAACATCCTGATATTAAATAAACCAGGAGCACAGGCATCACTACTTAACGAGCTCAAAAAAATACAAAATAGAACCAACAGAAACACAAAAAGCTAAATGACTAGGGTACGAAATAAAAGACACAACAACGCATACAATACTATATTGCGGAAAAGATAGCGGAACAAAAGAGTTTGGAGTAGCCTTCATAGTTAACAACAGATATCCTTGCAATCTAAGAGAAGGATACAAACCCGGAACAAATATATGCAGAAACCAAGAAGGATAATTAACCATTGATTCAAAACAAAAATTAGCCCGGAAATCCTATCTCCCAACTATGCTAGGGACGCAAGAAAATGAAGAGAATATGGACATGAATCACATTAAGGGTGACACCGAAAATATAGAACCCCGACGATGATAAACAAGCAATACGAGCACTAAAGAATAACAAGGCTCCAGGTATTGACAACGTCCCCTCTGAGCTATATAAATTAGGTGGCGAATACTTAATAGGACTTATTTCTATGGAAACAAGATTTCTCTTAAATATGTGATAAGACAGCTGAAGATAGAAAAAAGTTTTCTCCTAACAAATTAATCAATACAGATTGCCGTCTATGCCGATGACATTAGCATTATGTCTCGCAGAACAGAAGAGACAGCAAAAATATATTCACAATTAAAAACGGGGGCAAAAGAAATCGGACTAAAAATAAATATTCAAAAGACAAAAAGCTAACACAGGCAAGAGCTAGGGTAAACAGATGCACAGTTGAATTAGAGGACGATATTAATACTGTAGAAAGTTTCACATATCTGACAGTTATATTAAACAAGGATGGAACAGAAAATCCAGAAATTTAAAAAAGGATAGTAAAGGAAAACAAAGCTTACTTTTCACTCGCCCATCAGACCAATAGTATGTTATGGATGTGAGACATGGTTAATGACAGAAGACATAAAACGAAAGGTGAAAGTCTTCGAAAGAGAAGTTCTAAGGAAGGTAATTGGAGCTATTAAACAAATAGTGTATGGAGAGGCAGGTACAACCATGAACTCTACCAATTGTTTAAACCTTCTTCCACCGATCTCAGAAATCGTTAAAATTTTTTAGCTGGGCTGGTCATGTAGTTAAAATAGAAACCGAAATATTGCCAAAAAGAACCGGACATAGTAAATGTGTCTTGCAGGCGCAAGACCAAAAGGAAGGGCACGGAAAAGGTATAAGGATGAAGTGGGAGCGGACGCGCAAAATTTGCTAGAAAGAACTTGGAGAAGATCGACGAGGGACCGGCAAGGTTGGAGGCATAGTTTGGAGGAGGCCAAAGCTCGATTTGGGCTGTAGCGTCATTGAAGAGAGAGATTCTCTATGTTTAGGTTGTCATTATCTCAGGATTAGATTTTGTGTTTTTTTTCTGTTAATAATTATGCAAGTTTTAGCGACTTTTAGCTCAGCATTTGGTTGCTGCTTTTTATAGCAATATCTTCCACAATTACGCATATTTTTGGTATCTAATTTACCATCAATGGCTTCCTAAAGTATGATTAAAAAGTACTGTCGATCAGGCATCACCTTATCTAACTATATTTTTAATATTAAATGCCCTTGTTAAGATCTCCGTTTATTCGTACCACTCCCTCGATACCGTTCAAGGTCATAAGTATAAACTTAACTAACTTTTGTAGTATGCCTAGCATCATTTGTCCATCGACTCTATTAAACGCCTATAACATATTTAATATAGGTATATACAAACGACCAACCAACGCCGACTGAAACCAAGCACTTGCTTTATGCTGATGATCTCGCAATATGTGGTCAAGGAAAAGGTTGTTAAGAAGTAGAAGAGAAACTCGAAACTGGCTTAAAATTAATGACTGCCTACTACCTGCAGAATTCCCTGAGACCCAATCCTTCTAAAGCCCACCACTGTGCGTGCCTTCCACCTTCGCGCAAGGAAGCTAAACGAGAACTTTAAATTGCGTGGAATGATAATACATTAAAACACGATCTTGGAGTTACTCTGGACCGGTCCTTTAACTATAGACAATACTGCATAAAAATGAGAGGAAAAGTAACAACTAGGAACAGCCTACTCAGGAAGCTAACGAGAGGGTGCATGAATGGGGTGCATGTCCTGGCGTGTTAAGAACAACGGCACAAGCACTATGTTTTTTAACTGCTGACTCATCGTTGCAATAGTAATCCTGCTCAGTACGAGAGGAACCGCAGGTTTGGACATTTGGTTGACGCACTTACTTTGGAACAGATCTGCTCACACCAAACAAGTTGATACTGCGCTAAATAAGCGATACAGGATAGTAACGAGATGCATAAAACCGAAGCTACTTTCAAATATGTTTAAAGCAGTGGATTTTGCAAATTCCTCAATATGCGGAAATGTAAAAGAGTAGATAGAAAAAAATTAAGCTCATCGCAAACAAACAGCATGCCCTATATAAAGCTCAAACATTACGAAATCGACTAAAATCCAAGCATTAATGAGTAAAAAAGCCAATGATTCAATTATACAATTAAACCAGAAGTTTCGTTTGTCACAGCTTCATCAGTAAAACTTTCAAAGTTATTAATTGATGTCATAAAAACCTCTATAATTTTATTCCAAAATATAGCATAAAACACTCTCACCATATAAAATATAATATAAAAACGAATACATTTAATTATCTATTTTGTTAAATTGATTTTTTTTGATGTGTGAAAAACCATCGTTTGTTAAGACTGTATTTCTTGACAAAAAGATTACCTTTCTACCATATAATGGTGTAAAGTGTCAGGTGTAATTTAATTATTCACAAATCTCTTTCACTCTTTTCGGTTTAGTCTCAATGTAAAATTCATAATAATAAAATATAAAAAAATAACATGAACATTATTCACCCCAATATTAAATTTATAGCAGAAAGCGAGCAATGTGTCATTAAAATTTATTTGTCGATAAAAACAAAAATTAGCCTAAGAGGCATTAAGAAATTAGCAATAAACAAGCGAATAAGCCATTAATTTCATCTTAGTTTTTTCTTATTCCTTACTTTCGGAGTCCCCTCAACTATTCAGTAGAATGTTTATGAAAACCTGCGACGTGCACAAAACATGTTTACATGAAAGACTGTCAAACTTCTGCTTTTGTTAGTTTACATTTAGTATCTAATAAATTACCCAAACATAAATAAAATATTTCTCTAACTTCTACGATAGTGGGTCGAGATTAAGAATTTCTGTTCAATTCCCTTCCTCGATTATGTGCGGCCTGATTATTGCGGAAAAGAATGAAAGAGAGCAAACAGTTTGAAAAGCATATAACTAATTATAGTGTGAACATTACCGCGAAATGGGACAATAGAAAATGGATCAGAACAAAACAGAATCACTTAGATCTAACTTCTCAGCCTCCTCACAATTCAGTTGAAAGTTAACATTACTTTCTATAAATATGTAATATAATACATAATATATTCCCTCCGCATTATCACACAATTCTGTGTTTTTTGTTTATTGATTAATTAAAATCACTGAAAAACTATTAGTAAATATGATTCGTAAATATCTACATCTGTATTCAA
Source organism: Diabrotica undecimpunctata (assembly GCF_040954645.1). NCBI lineage: Eukaryota > Metazoa > Arthropoda > Insecta > Coleoptera > Chrysomelidae > Diabrotica > Diabrotica undecimpunctata. Next base: position 4,247 of record NW_027313143.1, read on the forward strand.
CTAGTGAAATTGTTCATAAACATATAAAATCTGCGGAATTCCGCAATAATGTGCAGAGATTATGAATTAAATTCCATTTCGTTCTTGTCGTACCACTTTGTTTGGTAATAATGTTTGGCCTGCTTTGTAGGAAATCCCCTTCTGTCAGTCTTTCCTATTTTTTTTGTTTATTGCGTTGCAATAAGTTCATTTTAATTACTTTTACTCATTATTTTGTCGCTTTTTGATCAGTTCGTACAGATTGTATGATAAAAAAATATTTTTGGTGTCAAGCAAATTTTGCAATTTTTAATATTTACTCTGACGTACTCTCATTAGTACCGCCGTTTTAAGACACCTCTTGCTTGGTCTATATATGTACTCTTCACCTATCGTGTATACGCGGCTCTTGACTCGCGCTGACCTTTTGCCCTCTCTCACATTACCATACCCCAGAGATGGCTGGACCAAAGGTGGAGAGACGGTACTCGAGTGTTTCGCAGGTACTTGCATCGTCTGGGGCGCTCCGGAGACACGTACCTCTATTCGTCCACAATTAAAACACTTATAGCTATAATTATACGTTGGGTCTATGCGCTGCCCACGCGTACTTACAGAACAGTACCCCCTCTGGATTTTTTCTTCTTCTTTCGGTATTTCGTTGCCCTGCGTGCATTACGAAATCGTGGAACCGTATCGACTTTTAATCGATCGGTATCAATGGCTTTTTTTTTAATTTCTCTGCAATGTTTTAATTGGAAAGTATATATATATATATATATATATATATATATATATATATATATATATACATATATAAATTTAAACAAATTATAAACTACAAAGGCTAATTAGCAAATAACAAAACATTGTATTATTAATAATCATCAAAATTTGGCCATACGGTCCACATTCCGTCCAAGTGGAAAATTCACTTATTCGAGATACCTACAATATTAAACGGATTGAGCTCTGGCGGGACGTTTTTCGTATTATAGAGCCCTAGGTAGCTTGGTTTGTTAGAATATCTTCCAAAAATTCATCATATAATTACGTCGTGTAATTTTTGTAGATTTTCTGTCTCACAGAATTTCTCATTCAGCCAATTTTCCTTTGCTTCCCTTATTTTCTTTTGTATTTTTCTGTATATAGTAGGTAGGTTTTTACTGGGGCGTCTGTTGCGATTATCGTTGAGCGATCGTCTCTGACCAATGACCGCTAAGCGATGATCGCAAGCGGGGTGTTTTTACTAAAGCGATGATTTGATTAGTGGGTTGTCGATTGTCTAGAGAACAAGTGGTTCTGTTGCTGCGATGAGCGTATGTAAAAGAAAACAATTATTGTTAAAATACCTGTTAGCAGAAGATGTAGAGAATGAAGAAATGTTAAGTGTTCCAAGATTAGAAAAACATGCAATATTTAAAAGAAGAAAAGAAGAAGGATACTTTAAAATTTTGATAAACAACAATTTATTAGGGAATAATGTTGAGTTTACACATTTCTTCCATCTGAATGAATTTCAGTTTGATTTTGTGTTTAGTTTAATAAAACCGGATATAAAAAAGTCGTCTATAAAATACATTCCATATCTAATGTATCCCGAAGAGAATTTCTCAAATTAAAATCTCTCATCACATACATAAGCCACTAGTCGCATAGTGCTTGCGATTGTGTCTGCTCTCGGACCAGTCACCATAAATCGACGCTAGCGGCTCCACAGACGCTTCAGTCCAAACAGCACCGTAACAGACCACACAAGCGGTGCACCGCGATTATCGCTCAATCTTCAGGAAACAAGATCGATGATTGGACCAGAAAATGGAGAATAAAATTGAATGAGACCAAATCAGTGCATGTGAATTTCAGATCCTTGTTGCAGATATTCCTTGGTACGTTAAAAACAGCTACATTCACCTAGACTTGAAGTTGGAGACTATTATAAACAATTGTGCCAAAAATGATGAGCAAAGTTGTATCAACATGTGAATATCGAGGCTCTCAACTCCTAAATAAAACAGAGTTAGTACGAGGACTGAAGAGGGAGAAGCCCTTCAAGTTAGTGTAGTGATTAGTTCAAAAGCAGAGTATAGTGCGGCTTAGTGTAAACAAGTGCCTTTGCAAATAATTACTGTAAGTAAGAAATACTCTCGCATCCGTCTCTTAAAAACGACTTAAAACGTTAGTGGGCAGACACCCTAGTGAAGTCATAACTATGACTCTCTGAATCTGACCCTACCATCTGGTCTTATTAATTCAGAGAATATTGATTTTTAGTCGGGTCATTTCTTTCTCTAATTTATCTATTTTAGCAGTTTCTTACGCAGATGACACGGTGGTATTCGCTGACAGTTAGGAAACCCTCCAGGAGGTATTGAATAGAAATACAGAAGAAATAGACTTTCTCTAAACATTAAGAAAACGAAATGTATGATGATCTCTAAGAAGGAACAGTAATTTTGAAAAATCAGTGTGAATGCTCAACCAATAAAAAGAGTAAAAACATACACTTACCTACAATAAAATTGGGATCATTCCCTAGAAATAACAGGTAGGATAGAGAAAGCCAGATCTGCATTTTAAAAAATGGCTAATCTATTCAAATGCCATGATTTATCAGTACCTATAAAAATAAGCTTGCTACGAATTTATATCTTTCCTATACTGTTGTACGGAGTTGATTTATGGACTCTCAAAGACGCTATCTGCAAGAAAATTGAGGCTTTCGAAATGTGGCTTTATCGTCGAATTCTGAAGATATCCTTTACCGGCCACGTTACTTATCGGGACATTTTAATAAGAATACAAAAAGAAAAAAAGTTATTAACTACAATAAAAAACAACCAAAACTGAATATCTCGGTCACATCATGAGGAATAGCAAAATGTTTTGGTTCCTGCAATTATTTCTACAGAGAACAGTAGATGTCCTGATGGCTAAAAAATGTAAGTACGTGGTTCAACATAACAACCACAAACCTTTATAGACCAGCAATGTGCAAAACGAGTAGACACTACATAAAAAAGAAGACCAGCTTTCTACATTCTAAGTTCCAATTTCTAAATTCTACTGGGGATTCATAGCACCATCTGGTAATGAAAAGTCGACCGGGGATCGCGGTCTAAATGTTATTAAAATTTCTAGTATCGAATAATGGACCGATCCAGGATCATTTCCCTTATGCACTATTTGAGTAGGTACTAATGTTGCTGCTGTCCAACATCATAGGATATAGGAAGGAAAACTTTTGTAATTAGGTGGGAGAATGGGTCTAGGACATAATTTGTCTCAGGTACCAGGAGATAGCAATAATCGCAAAGATATTCAACAACATATACAACTCTGGAGAAATACCAACAGAATGGCTGAAATCTGAGTTTATTGCACTTCCAAAAAAAAACAGGAGCCAAAAAATGCGAAGATTACTGTACTATAAGCCTCATGAGTCATCTCCTAAAATTGTTTCTAAGGATAATTCATAGGAGAATATTCAACGCTGTGTGAAAGTCAAATTTCCCCCAACCAGTTAGGGTTCACAAATGCTGTTGGTACTAGAGAGGCTTTGTTCTCAGTCCAAGTCTTATTTCAGAGATATAGAGACGTTAACTGTCGTTGATTACGAGAAAGTGTTTGATCGAGTACAGCACGCCAAGATGATGCAAATACTAAAAGAAACAGGAATCAACCTGAACAACCAAGATTTGAAAATAATTAGAAATCTTTACTGGAATCAGGCAGCAAATCTCAGAGTTGAAGGTGAACACACTGACTATGTGAAAATTGTGCATGGAGTGAGGCAAGACTGTATTTTGCATCCTCTAATCTTTAATCTGTACTCTGTAAGAATATTTATCGAAGCTTTGCACAAAGCTGAAGAAGATATTCTACTAAATGGTTACCGGCTAAACAACATCAAATATGCAGATGACACCATAGTATTTGCGGACAACTTAGAAGACCTAAGTTTTTATGAACAAAATCAATTGCAGTCAAGAATATGGACTCAATATAAACGTTAAGAAGACAAAGCTTATGATAATTAGCAAGAAAAAGATAACAGAAGGTCAACTTTACGTTAACCAATCCCCTGTAGAAAGAGTGACGCACTACAACTACCTCGGCACCATAATAAATAGATCCACCTTCAATCGGATGGGGGCCTTCTTCAAGAGTCACAACCTCTCTCTTGATACAAAAGTAAGAATGCTGCGATGCTACGTCTTATCTGTCCTTTTTTATGGTGTTGAATCGTGGACCTTGAACGAAGATATGTCCAGAAAACTGGAAGCGTTTGAGATGTAGCTATATCGGAGAATGCTTAAGATCCCGTGGACTGACCGAGTCACAAATGAGGAGGTCCTCAGAAGAATGAATAAGAACCGAGAGGTACCACCATCAAATCTCGTTCTCTCAAAACTTACAGTTCTTCGGACATATTATGCGAAATAAATCCAGATATGCTCTCCTTCAAGCCATCCTGCAAGGAAAAAGATTTGGAAAACGAGGTCCAGAAAGAAGAAGAACATCTTGTTTAAAGAACCTCAGAATCTGGTTCAATACAACATCTGTGCATCTTTTCCGCGCTGCTGCAGATAAGATAAAGATTGCCATGATGATCGCGAACATTCGTAACGGATCGGCACATCAAGAAGAAGAAGAACCAGGAGATTGGGAGATAATTGGGAGTAGATCTATTTTCTAGCGGGAACGTAAAAGAGCATCTACGTAAAAGAGCTAGCCACTACCAAAATATTCTTTGATAATCTTGGAGTTTCTTGTACAAAATATTTTTCTTGGATGCTGTCACTTTGGTTAAAAGTGATAAATACTCATTTCGTATTTAAAACTGGTAATTTTTTTCTTTCTTTAATCTAAGCTTGTAAATTACATCCTTAAATATTGTGTAAATACCTTCAAAATATCCATTTTACCATTTTAAGTGTATACACAATCGAGCAAAACTTAAAAACTTAAATAAAATCCCTATTTTAGACAAATTATAAACATCACTTGCACTTTTACCGACCGCGGGTTTAAGATTTATTACATTTGCCAAGCGCGTGTAAAAATTATTGATAATTACCAGTTAATATGATAAGTTTATCACAATAAGCAAGTGTTTTGGTTAGAATTATTAATTCTCGGTAATTATTAATAGTTTTCAATTAATCACAACAACCGGAACATATAATATTAAACGCTCCATCTAAGATTGTTGGTTAAAAAATCTGTCGAAATAATTAAACGATATCAACAACAACCTACTTGGATTAGCATAACAGTCGAGGCGGGATCTGTCGAAAGGCAGAACATAAGAGACATTTTCTAAAGCAGTCTATTTTTTGCTGGAATCACTTAAGGATGCACCTTGTATGAATAATCACGATATTCGCCATTCGCAAACCTTTTTTATTTAACAAAATTTGAAAAAAATCGAAAATTGTTGCTTTTTGCTCCAGTATTTTCGCCTATAACTCGAAAAATATTGCTACCACACAAAAAAAATTACATAGTAAAAGTTTCGTATTTTAATTTTACATATTATTTAATAAGTTAGAAATTGAAAATTTATTATTCATTGTTTCAAAATAGCATTATTGGGAAAAAAATGCCAATTTTTTTTTTCTTTTAGAGGTTTTCGGCGATTTTTTCTCTTTGATAGACTCCAAAATAAATTAAATCAAGGTTTTTTCATAGGTTGTATATATTCTAAATTAAATGAGGTCTTTTAGATATTTCAAAATTGGGTAAACACCTTTAAACCCCCCAAAAGTCATGTTTTTAAGTTTGTCAGGGGTTTTGGCGGGTTTAAACATATTTTCTGACATCGACACAACCTGAATAAATTTTCTCATATTTTTAATTTTTATGTGATAAGAAATAAAATAATTTGTCTATTTTTTATAGACCCGTAGGTTTGAGTATACATAACCTAAAATGCATTTCTTTTTAAAAAAAAGCGTATTACTTTTTTTGGAAGGTGGCTGCAGGTCCAATTTTTTTATTTTGTGTATTCGATCAAAAACTAAGTCTCTGATTTTTAAAGATTTTTTAGTATGGTACACTATCTTCAAAACTACAAAAAATTATTTTTTTAGGGGTTTTGGTTAATTACATTATGGTGAATAAAAGATTCAGAAACTCAATAACATCAGCCAAAACATATCCTGGTGCTGATATCGGGTCGGACCATAACCCTCTGGTAGTTAACATCAGACTAAAGCTGAAGAAGATAGAGAGTGCCTAAGCAAGAAAATACGATTTAGGCCATTAAAAAATGAAGATACCAGGCACCAGATACAAACCTATATAGAAAAAGAATTAAAAAACACAGACAAAGCTAATGAACCAGATAACGAAATGGTAAAACTACAACAAATTAACCAGACAATCCTAGATAAATATCTTCGCCCAACAACGGTTAAAAAGAAAGAGTGGATTACTGATAAAACCCTAAATATGTTGGAGAATAGAAGAAGAGCTAAAAAGAAAAAGGAAAAACTATTAGAGAAACCAAAAACAAATGGTTGAAAGATCAATGCAGAGAAATAGAATCATTGGAAAATAGACACGACTCGTTTAATCTCCACAAGAAGGTAAAAGAGGCAGCAGGAATGTACAAACTCAAGAGATCAATACATATGACTGATGATCATGGCTACCCGGTAATAGACATTGAACAAACAAAGAATTTATGGAAGAGATACGTTAAGAAGACATTCGATGACGACAGAGATAACAACCAGATAATTATGGAATACGACACAGGACCACCAATCACGCAAGACGAAGTCAAAGCCGCAATTAAAGCAATCAAAGCAGGTAAAGCACCAGGGCCCGACAACTTTCATTCAAAATTTCTAAAAATCATGGGAGACAAAGGAGTAAAATGGCTTACGACAACGCTCAATAAAATCTATGACTCGGGAAAAATCTCAAAGAGTTGGTTAAAATCTACATTTATTGCTATAACTAAAAAACCTAATGCAAAAAAATGCGAAGAGCATCGTATTATCAGTCTAATGAGCCACATTCTTAGGACCTGCTTAAAGATAATACCCAGAAGAATTTATCAGAAATGCGAGTCACAAATCTCACGAACGCAGTTTGGATTCAGGGATGCGTTAGGTATAAGAGAAGACTTGTTCGCGTTTAAGGTTTCAAAGGTGCAGAGACGTCAACTGCGATATTTATGTATACTTTATCGACTACCAGAAAGCTTTCGACAGAATTAAGCACGATAAGCTCATGGATATACTAAAGGCAACTGATCTGGATAACAAAGACCTTCGAGTAATCAAGAACATATACTACAACCAATCAGCAACCATTCGGGTGAAAGACTAACTAACAGAAGAAGTTGCAATAAAGAGAGGTGTAAGACAGGGCTGCTTACTCTCTCCCCTATTATTTAACGTCTATTCGGAACACGTCATGAGCCAAGCCTTAGAGCATATCGAAGAGGGTATTCTCATAAATGGTGAGCGCCTGAATAACATCAAATATGCAGATGACACCATCCTCTTTGCAGACAGTTTAGAAGGTTTACGGACACTAGTAACGCAATTGTGGAGAATCAGTCAAGAATACGGGCTTGATTTTAACATCAAGAAAACAAAGTATATAGTCATCAGTAAGAAACATATTCCACCTAGTCAATTACTGGTAGATCAGCAACAAATACTCCAAGTGCCCCGTTACTACTATTTAGGAACCACCATAAACGACAAATAGGACCACTCAGTTGAGATAAAACAAAGAATTGAAAAAGCCAGGTCAGCATTTATCAGAATGAGCAAGATATTTAAGAGCCACGACCTACCCTTAAAAACGAAAATCCGTTTATTGAGATGCTACGTGTTTACAGTGCTGCTCTATAGAGTGGACACTAACCGAGGCATCCACGGGAAAACTCGAGGCGTTTGAGATGTGGTGTTATAGACGGATAGTGATGATCTCCTGGGTGGACCGAATAATAAACATTGAGGTTCTACGTCGGATGGATAAAACATGTGAAATTATATCCACAATGAAACAGCGCAAGCTAGAATAACTTGGACATATAATGCGAAACGATCATAGATATAACCTGCTGCAACTTATATTACAGGGAAAGATCTACGGAAACAGGGGACCAGGAAGAAGAAAAATATATTGGCTCCAGAACTTACGAAAATGGTTTTCCTTGACCACTTCAGGACTATTTCGAGCTGCGGTCAATAAAGTTAGAATTGCCATGCTAGTAGCCAACATCCGTAACGGATAGGCACCACAAGAAGAGAAGAAGAGAAGGGGTTTTGGGTGATTTTTTCCATTTTATATACTTTACAATTTTGCGGACCCTGGATTGCTAAATTATCATGCAAAAATTGTTAAACTGATCCTAACAAAATTAATATATATATTGTTTTCAGATTTTGTTAAATAAAAAATTTAAGCACAAGGTTTGCGACAGGCGCATATCGTGATTATTGATAGAAGGTATATTAAGGAGAATCCAGCAAAAAATTAGATTACTATGGAAAATGTCCAATTCAAAACAGAACCTGCCTGGATCATTATTAAAAACACGCGTACTTAGAAGAGATTTTGATACGAAGATTATTTTAAGTAAAAAAATTTTAATTATTCATAAAATATTTGAATCGTATTAATCACTGTAGTCTAGCGTATTACGTATACGTTTAATACGAGACACAAACGAATAATAAAAATAATCAGTTATGACCCAAAGGAAATCGATAATTAGAAATTTATCTGGACCAATCTTCTCACGCACAGAACTGCTTCGAATAATTGATTTCCGAATCAGAATAGACCATAAAATAATCATTCAATTTTAGTATAAAACAAAATGCTCCGAACGTCACGATTCCCGTTCGGATCCGCCCCCGCTAACTAGTGAAAAACACAATAATGTAAGATTATAGAGGTACAGGCACATCAACTGTTAATAAGACGACGACCAATAAGACTGGAGCAATTTAAAAATGGCAAATCTAAGTAGGGTTGTCAAAGTAGTGAATAATATATTTTTAATTCGAAGTACGACTCTTAAACTTTTGTCAATGAGTGTCCAGTTTTTTATATCTATAAAAAGTTCAACTATCTGTCAATGGTATATCTTAACTACAGTGTTTTGCAATAATTAAAGGATTAGGGGAACGATGATTGTTCATTTGCGATTCTTGCGTCATCTGTTGGCATAGCAAGACTACTGGCATCGTGTAAACGGTCAAGGGGAAATAACGATGAGTATCGCCTTAAAAACACGCCAGAAGATTGGACACAAGGGAGAAAACGATGAAGGTCGCGAGCGCAGGGAAAGAACAATGAGCGTTCCCTTTAAAAGTTCGTGATATACACAAAATGCTAGTGCTTCATAAAATATTTAGTTTGTAGCGTAATTATCATTCTGTTTGTGGTCATATTTTGTTAAAGCTCCTGAGCTTTGTTGTATGCATTAGTGTTTTTTGGTTAATATTTGTTTTGTTAGAAGTATGGACTGCGATTTGGTTAAAAGTAGTGATGAAGTGGCAAAGTTATTAATAAAATCTACGAAAAAAGGAAAAAGACGGAAGAATGAAAGACGTGATAAGGAAATTGAGGCTGTCAACATACGAAAAAGGTCTAGACTGTCAGTGTGCGCGATTCAAATATTTTGATAAAACTACAGAATATGAAAGAAAAAAGATTGATTTGCTATTTTAATAATGTGGGGACAACAAATAAAATTCCTTTTTTTAGTTAGAGTTAGATCAAAAGTAGACGAAGCCATACATGATGTCACCGTTTGCTTCAAAGCTTTTATTTCTTTATTATAATTACTTCTAGAAAAGTTTAGACCATTCAGAAATCCCTACTTGCTTATGGTTGTAGCCCAAAAGATGAAAAGGGGAAAACATTCAAACCGACCACATAAACTTTCAGAAGAAAATCATACATTGGTGACTGACTTTATAAAATCTTTGAAAGGACGCAAATCACATAATTCTCCCAAAGACTCAAAGATAAATTGTATTTATCTGAAGACCTTTATTTTTGGAAATTGAGCAAGATGTACAGTGACTCCTACGGTACCAACACTGTGCACTAAGATACATTTTGATCAATTTTCAACAACGAATTCAAAATATCTTCTAAATTTTCCTAAAAAGATACGTGTAGTACATGTAATAGTTTAAAGTCTCGAAAAGCTGGACTAGAAACAAGCAACGATGCTCTTCTTGCTTCAGAAAATTGATACGAGAAAAAGAACTTAAAAACTTGAAAATAAAATAAAAACTTCACCTTATAAAAGCTCAAAAATTCTATTCAGTTAAAAACAAATCTAAGAAAATTAGTAGAAAGAAAGACACTGTAGCAACTATTACTATGGATTTCCAAAAAAATTTTCCGACTCCTAACATTACTAAACAATGGTGTCTATTACAGAAGACAACTGAGTTTCTACAGCTTCAATATTCACATTCTATCCAATGGAGATGCAGCATTCTACACATACAATGAAAGAGTTGCTCGTAAGGGGTCGGATGATGTATGTTCCATGCTCAACAGTTTTGTGGAAAATTTTTGTTATGACAAAATTCGTCAATTAAAATTTTTTTGCGATTCTTGCGGAGGGTAAAACAAAAACTATACTGCGCTACCTCCATTATCTCGTTACTGACAAACGTCGTTTCGATAACATTGAAGTATTTTACTTATTCGATGGCACTTATATCTTTGGTGCGGTAAAAACAGGAGCTACATAAACCAAAAGTCCTACGTTGAATTACCCAATAATTAGAGGGATCATATCAAGGACATCAGAAAAAAACTTTGACCATTCGCTGTAATTAACTGTAAAAAAGAGCTTTTTAGTGCCTGGACCAAGTACTTTGCACCACTAATTTACCAACAGAAATGCCTAAAAGGAAACCTTAAAAACCTTTCTTCTTCTTCTTTGGGTGCCGTGTCCGTATTCAGACGTTGGCCGTCATCATGTTTACAATTTCCTGAAACCTTTCTCCGTCGGCTGCTGCGCGAAATAATTCTTCTACTATGAAACCACACCATTGTCTAATATTACGCAGCCATGAAAGTTTCTTTCGACCAATCCATCTCTTTCCTTCCACTTTTCCTTGTATTATAAGGCGAAGTAGATGGTATTTAGGTCCTCTAATTGTATGGCCGAAGTATTCTGTTTTTCTCCTTTTTATGGTGTTTATGAGCAGACGTTCTGAATTGATCATTTAAAGAACATCTTTATTGGAAGTGTGCGAAACCCACGATATCTTTAGGATTCGTCTATAGCACCACAATTTGAATGCTTCTAACTTGTTTAGCATTGGGTTTTTCAACGTCCATGTCTCACAACCATACAATAGGATGGACCACACATAACATTTCAGGACCTTCTTACAAATATTCATCGACAGGTTTCTGTTGCATAAAACTGGTTTCCAGGTCATAAAAGCCTTACGTGATATTTCGATCCTGGTTATTATCTCTTTACCAGAGTCACAATTTACATTTAACAAGCTGCCAAGGTATTTAAAATGATTTACCCTTTCGATCTCCTCTCCATCAAGAGAAATCAGACCTTGATCTATATTGATCTTTCCAACTGCCATCCACTTTGTTTTTGAAATGTTGATTTTAAGGCCTCTCCGATAACTTGCTTCACTGACTAGATTTAGTAATGTTTGGAGATCTTGTAAATATTGTTGATTACTTCTCCACCTAGTCTTACTCCCTCTTGTGTGTCATCCAAAGCCTCCCTAAAGATTTCTTCAGAGTACAGATCAAAAAGAGTGGGTGACAAAACACAACCGTGCCGTACTCCACGTTTGATGGATATTTTTTCAGTCGGACTGTCTTCAATTTGGATAGAGGCTATTTGATTGTAATATAGGTATTTCAGCAGTCTTATATCATAATGGTCAAGTCCTGCTGCCCGTAGGCAATCGAAAAGTGTATCGTGTTGTACTCTGTCGAACGCCTTCTCGAAGTCGATTAAACAAACACAAACATTCTTTTGGAATTCACAACTTTTTTGTAATAGAACGCGCATAAAAACCTTTACAAAGACCCAATCCCAAATTCTCAACTAAGTTCAGTGACCTGCAACATCCTAAACAATTTTTTATCAACCCAGACACCAAGACTTTTTATTATAATGATAAAAACAGTGAAGACTTCTACCTGGAAAACCTTCTATAAAAAAAATAGATGAAGAAAATTGAACGGTTATTTTTTGTTTGTAAAATGTTTTTAAAATGCATAAGCATCTTTTGACATGTCAAATAGACCTCTTTTTTACCCAAAATTGCTTATTTTGCTTACACCCTACTCAACATAACACTACAAATTTTATTGAAGCACATGTGTTTACCTTCTGAGTACAGATATTACCAAACAATTACTTTTTGAACTCTAGTTAGGTAGTTATTAAATATGTAACTGTGTTTTTCATTTCACTGTACTTGTTCCTCTTGTTGGTCTGTATTTAATAGATCTTCGAAGTATTCTGCCCTTATATTTAATTTTACTGTTAATTCTCCTAGAAGTAAACTCTTCTCTTTTTTTTCTGCAAATTATTTTAACTTCTCTTCTCGCCATATAGTTTTCGATCGCGTTTTGTATATTTTCTCTATCTGTATGTAGTTTTAACCTGTTTCTTCTTGCCAAAGCATTCCTACATTCTTCATCCAACCAATCTTCCATCTTTTTATATGCTCTCTTCCTATATACTTTTCCGCTGCTTCCGACATGGCTGTCTGTATGATCTGCCATTCATCTTCAATATCCTGTTTGACGGGATTCTCTAGCTTTTTATTTATTTCTTCCTCTAGTCTATTTACTACCTGCTTCTCTTGAAGGCACTCTAATTGGTAATGCAGTCTATCTCTAAGAGGTTTTGGAATTATTGGTAGTTTTTGTTTTAATTTTGCTATTCTTAGTGTATGATCACTGTTGGTATCTGCCCCTCTATAACTCCTGCAATCGAATATTGCCTTGTCATGCTTGCTTTCAATTAGGACATGATCTATCTGATTTTTTTAGTTTTCCATCGGGAGAAGTCCATGTTACCTTATGACTGTCTTAGTGATCAAAACTTGTGCTATTCTTCGTTCACAAATTGTTGAGAGCACGAAATATGCCTCAAACTCATAAAACGGTCGTAAATCATAGGCGTTCCTAAGGTGTTTATTCATTAAATAATAATATAATGTTTTAATACTGTTATATATAATATTGATAATATTTTAATACTAATATATTTAGCAAAAAAACAATTAAAACTTTCACGACTAATGTTGGTTATTATATTATATTAATAAAAATAAGAATTTAACCATTAACAATTTTGTAAATAAGAATACCTTATCTCTTTGGATATTTCAATACTAATCTTCGCGTTTAATCACTTTACTAGAAAACCTGGAATTCATATCCGAAGGTACTATTCGTTGCAAGATAATTAAGATGGAATTCCGCAGATTTTTAATAATATAATTATATTCGAAACTTAACTTGAAAGGGTGAAGTTATTACGAACGAAACCAATTTTTTTGTCTAGTACGTTTTTGATCGCATGTAATTTACGGCCCGTCGGTGTTTCCGCGTCTACGGCAGTAATTAGCGTCTCGAATATTTCTTTTGCGAATTATATGCAGTGCGTGAGTGATTTTTTATTCCATATACCTACGAACATATACGTACCTTTCGCTCGTTGCTCGTGCTCGTGCTCGTGCTCGTGCTCGTTTTGTTGGATTGTTTGTGATTGTTCATCATCAAGTTTTACACCGGTACTGTTGCGTACAGTCAGTAAGTCTGTCTATTCACCAAGAGAGAAGACTATTGTCCTGAATGTTCACGATGCTCTGGTTTCTCAGAATCCCACAAACACTGTTCGCAACATAGTCGAAAGTTGTGCCAATATGACTGGCGTAGGAGAGTCAACTTTATATAGGTTCCTATCAGAAAGAAAAAAACACGGTATAGCTAACCCAAACACAAACGAACACTTAAAGAGAGGGAAAAAGCCTATTGAAATTGATGAATTTGCCAAAAATGGTATTCGAAGGAAAATTCATGGATTTTTTTTCAAAAAAGAAATACCAAACCTAAACAAAATTTTACAAGAAGTTAGAGACGACCCGGATTTGCCTCATATCGGACGAACTAAATTGTGGGAAGTTTTAAAAGAATTAAATTTCCGGTGGGAGAAATCAGACCGAAAATCACTTTTGATCGACCGGGAGGAGATAATATATTGGAGAAGAAATTATCTAAGATCCATACGAAAATTCCGGGCTGAAGGAAGGCCCATCTTCTACCAGGATGAAACGTGGGTAAACTCAGGTCATACTCTAAAAAAAATTTGGTCAGATAAAAATATATTAAGCTCCAGGCAAGCCTTTATGGAAGGTTGGTCTACTGGTATCTCCCCACCTTCTGGTAAAGGCAGTAGATTAATAATTTCTCACATTGGCAGTGAAAAAGGATTTGTTAAGCATGGTTTGTTGGAATTTCATTCCAAAAGCACAAAAGACTATCACGAGGAGATGACAGCTGATGTTTTCGAAGAGTATTTTGAGCAAATGATTGAACACATACCACCAAATTCAATTATAGTATTAGATAATGCACCTTATCATTCACGACTAGTAGAAAGACTTCTAACGAATGCGTGGAAGAAACAGGATATTCTTGACTGGCTGCGGAATAAGTATCTGCCTTACGAAGATGGAATGGTAAAAGCAGAACTTTTAAAAATTGCCCGGCAACACAAATCTAAGTTCAAGAAATACGTAGTTGACAAAATGGCGGAAAGGCGAAACATCACAGTCTTTAGACTTCCACCCTACCACTGCGAAATAAATCCAATTGAACTCATTTGGGCACAAATGAAAAGTTATGTGGCTAGAAAAAATACGTCATATAAAATACAAGATGTACGTGAATTGTTATACGAGTCTTTATAACATATTACAAAACAAAACTGGAAAGATGCAGTAAGACATGTAATAGAAGAAGAACAAAAAATGTGGGACCTTGATAACATAATTGATGCGACCGTAGAGATTATTAACCTAATTATTAACCCTCAAGACGACTCGGATTCCGAAGTTGATCCTATTTATTTTGAATTTGAATAGTTTTCTAATCGTAATTATATAAGGTAAGTAATAGTAGTTGTAATCGTAAGGTATTAAAGGGGAAAGGCGCAAAATGTCGCCTGTCAAAATGTTCAATGTGTTTTAAATGTATCCATTTTTTTTCAAATCCTGAGAAAACTAAAAGCATTTTTGAAAAATTTAAAGGCAGAATGAATAATTTTTTAGAATAAACAAAAAGTTTCTTTTGCATGCAATATTTTCAATTAAAAATTATACTATATTTTCTCTTTTATTTTCACCCCTGTTACATAACATATTAAAATAAACATTGTAGAAGTTTTCAGGGACTTTCTGCTCTTAGTAATAATGTAATCTTTTATTATGCGTTTAAATTTTTCAAAAATATTTATTAGTTTTCTCCGGATTCGAAAATAATGGATACATTTAAAACACATTGGAAATTTTGCCAGGCGACATTTGGCGCCTTTTTCCTTAATTAAATAAATGTATCTTTTACAAATGGCAAGAAACTTTTTATTTTTGAATAAAATAAATAAGTTTTATTAAAAAATACAATTTACATAAGTACAATTTAAAAAATATATTTATTTAGTTCAAATAAATGTTTCAATCATATACTCTACGACACTGGTCGTTCACTTCTAACCATTCAAAATACCCCCGTAATAGGATTATAAGGTATTGTATTCCTTCAGATATAAGGTGGGTTAGTCGAAAACGTCTTAAACCGTCAGTTTTAGGTTGGTTTTTACTATTATATCGTATTACCTATCCTCTCTGTATTTCAGTTTTCTAATTAGGGTTAAACTTGTAGTGAGCTATCAACAAATTGTGAACCGGGTATAGCTATCTTTATTTTGTCCTCTGTAGCCAATTCCATTAACTTTTTCCCGTTTTCCTTTGATTCCTTATATATACTTCGCCTCCCTTATATATAAGAAATAGAGTAAGAAACGAGGAAGTTCGTAGACGACCCGGAGTGGAAGACATTATCGAACATATTACAAGGCAAAAATGGAGATGGGTAGGATATGTTGCAAAAATGAAAGACGACAGTTGGACAAAAAAATTGCTTGGGTGGAGACCACGGGCTGACAAGCGAAGCCGAGGAAGACCCCCAACGCGATGGACCGACGACCTCAAAAGAATCGTGACCAATTTGATAGCAGAGGCGCAGAACAGAAGCAGATGGAAAAGTCTAGAGGAGGCCTATGTTCAACAATGGACAACTCAGGGCTGATTGATGATGATGATGACTTCGCCCCCTGTTATTCTTCTATATATTTCCTTTTTTTCGACTTTCGAAATAATGTCACTAACGATTATCCAAAAGGATATCTCAATTATTTTATATTATAATGGTATAGTTACCTTAGAAAGTTGCTAAATGAAGAAACACCAGAGGAGTTCCAGAATTAAGACCAGGATTTAAAAAATATTCTTGGGAGGTTAGATCTATATCAGTATAGTTCAAAATTTGCAAAAGGTCATTTTTTTTTCAAAAAAAGGTGACATAAGTCCTTTATCCACTCATGTCTTCAATTATATTCTATCTATGCTGTAATCTTAGATTAATGAAATCGTTTCAATAACCCAAGATTGTAATACAGTATACTCCCTTTATAACGAACACGGTTATTACGAGGTTTCGCTTATAACGAGATACATTAGATGTCCCGTGAAATTTCTATTGAACTATAACCGTCTATAGCGAGGCAAATTTGGTTATAACGAGAAAAAATAAGATCCAAAAACGTGTTTTTTACGTTTTTGGTCCGGTCGTGGCTATAAATAAATACCTTTTCAAACAGCCCCTCAATAAACTGCAGCCCGCAATAAACTTCTTTACAATGAATAAATACAACTGTTTCACATCTTTGGAAAATATGATAGAATGATACTGGACCATTTAAAGCAGTTAAAAATGACAGAGTTCTTAAAATTGCAGAAGCAATAGTTTATATTATCCTTGAAAATACGCTAAACATTATGTAGTTGGAAAAAAATATAAGTACAGATTTTTTGTTTTAACGTATATCATTGATAATAAAAGTAAACAACTCTTTTATGTTTTAATATATTTCATTGACAATAAAAGTAAATAACTTTTTTTTCAAAAACGCCATTCAAACAATATTTATTAGCATCTTATATTGCTCCCAATGGCTTCACTATAGAAAGTTAATGTTTTAGAAAACTACATATTCATATGTATGCACAGTATTATTATTGTCTGATATAACGAGATCGGCTTATAACGAGGTAATTAGTCTGTCATTTCAGTTCTCGTTATAGAGGGAGTCTACTGTAGTATATTTTTATTCGTGATAAACTAAAACTTGGAAGCAGATAAAAGATGTATTTGAATATATTAATGAATATTCTAGTCCTAATATTTTTAATACCTTTTTTTTATTTTTAAACTATTGTATAATTAGTTTTAGCTAAAACTAATAAAAGTGTGACCATTTATATTTTCAATAAATACTGTAGTTAATGACATGGACTACATGCAATGTCGCTATTTACATGGCACCTGTGCAAACTACTTACCAGATCAATCATTCAAATGGGATTTCCCAGAACACTTAATTTTTTAATTTCTTAAACAAAGTTTGAGTGCTACCGTGCAACGAAAGTACGACGCAAAAATAGTGTTAGATGCTACAAAAATTCTATTGATAAATTTAAGATAGAAGGTTAAATGGAAAATAAAAATATATTAAAATAGTTTTTATAAAACCAGTACTTATCATATTTGAATGACAATAACAAAAAACACTGAAGTCATTTTTTTACAACCGGTTTAAAAAGTGTTTCTTATGCATCAGTCCGTGGTTAGTAAAAATTTTGTGTTTCTTACTAGTAGCCATAGAAACTAGAGTACACTGCACTAATTTTCCACAAACTAATTTATGAAAAATAGTAAAAATGAATAAGGTCAATTTATTGTGCTAAACTACATTCATTTTACATATTTCCAATTGTCAACAGACGCACGTGAAAGCCAAACAGGATCGTTCTTATAGTAGAAACCCTCAATTCAGAAGAGTGATTTCATAGTTTAAACGCCGAATATCCTCAAATTTAAATGTACACAGCGGCCCTCGAAAACTGCCTGTTTTCTCGATTGCAATTTGCGTTTCCTCATAAGAAATTACAGAATATATAAAGTAGTATATTTATTTGTGCTTCTCTATAGTAGACTTGACCAGAAGTTGTCGTACAGTGTAGCCAATTCTTGTTCACAAGTAGTAATTATGGTCATACAAAACCTGTATTCTTCCACGCAGCGATTATTACCGTCATAAAAATACCAAAAAACATTATTTTTTCAATAGTAAAAATTAAGCACAAAATTGTAATTAAATAAATTTTATTTATATGTTCCTTTTCGTTACATATTTAAATTTATAAAATAAAAATAGATAATTTAAAACAATATTTTTCAATCGTTTGGCAACTTTGGAATTAGCGGCGGAACGCCGTTTCAATTCAGGTCTACAGAAAGCCGTAAAACTAGTTTTTGTCGAGCGAGTGCCCATAAACAATAGTTCATATTCATTGGCGTTTCTGAGAATAGGGCATGTATTGCATTTTGTGAATATATTTTATGCGATAAATTTGTGTTATTGATAAAACATCTTATTGATAATACGAGTGTTATAGTTTGTCGTTTTATAGTAAATTTTTAGTTATATTCTGTGATTATTTGGTTTGAGTTTTATTGGAGTTGGACGAAAAACCGAGTTGTTCCAAGAGAAGACAGCAAAATTCTGATATTGATTCCAAAAATGAAATGCCGCAAAAGAGACGGAAAATGTTAACGTTCGAAGAGAAAGTAATAATACGAAACGTTTATGAAGGAATTGTCGGCAGAAAAATGGAATTAAATGTTAGCCAAGCGGTCGACATTTGTAGCAGTTTCACAAAAGTATCCGTTAGCTGTATTTATCGTGTACTTAAAAATACATCGTAAAATAAAAAGCAAGAAAAAGGTAAAACTAGAGGTAGGAAAACCATTGTTTTCGATGACGAGACAAGGAATATTATACGTTGAAAAATTCATTCATTTTATT
>NW_027313144.1:0-23426 GCF_040954645.1 Diabrotica undecimpunctata
CGCGCTATCTCAGAGTTTACCACCAAAACGACCGGTTTCGCTTACTACACTTTGCTAAGCATCTTCAGGTCTAAGGGTACCAGGTAAATTAAATCCTGAAATTGCAAAGCCCACAATGTATGACATTGTCATATACCTATCCTTTTTATTAAACATCCAATAAATTAACACATATTTCTAAAATATATCTATGTAATAAATGTAAATAACTTTTAATAATTTAAATAATATAAAACATCACTTTCATTTAACAAACAATTACATAATACCTTATTCCTATTTCATTTGTTAATATCTCTCCTCAAGAACTTCCTCGCTAACTATCAAACAGTTACAATAAAACAGATGATCACCCATCACCAGCAATCCAGGATAGTTTTAACTATGTTTCACGAATCATTAATTAATAATTCTTGTACCGGCAAGTAAGTAGTATTTTGGTTACTTACTAATTTATTTCAATTCAATAGATTATCTTATACCAATTTGTCGGTTTTACTTTATCTGCTTCATCAATTTTATTCATATTAATAATCACAGACATGTAATATTGGCATAATTACTGTAATTGTTATCTTTATAAGACAGCACCCTAATGTGGGCTTTGTAATTTCAGCATTTAATTTACCTGGTACCGTTAGACCTGAAGATGCTTAGCAAAGTGTAGTAACCGAAACCGGTCTTTTTGGTGGTAAAATTAAATTGATTGTAAGTCTTATTTTATTTCTTTTTACCTATAAGTTTTTATTTGTTTATGGTAGATTTTTGGCGCTTGCTTTACTCGGACATATTTTAACATATTTGTGTTCGCGCATGGCCACGATCTTTTGGCCATTCTGCCAGGCTGAATCTTTGCTCGGACCATATTAGGAATATGACACTTTTCTTTAACGACTTAATTCAAATAGGTAATCGAGAAAGCTTTTAGCATCTCTTTTAGGTATTTTTGGATAGAAATTATTCATTTCAAATCACCCATATTACACAGATGATTAAATTTTGACACCACACTTTATTGTTACTTTTGATGCTAAAATCAGAGTCATTGGAGTTGCTGGTGTAGCTGGAATTAGAGGATTCAACGCTACACGCGCTATCTCAGAGTGACCACAATGGTTTCAGCTAGTCTCTTTGGACTACACACTGGTTAATTGGAACATGTAGTTTCAGCTTTGATATGGTTTTCTTCTGGTACTTGAAGATGAGTTTTAGTCTTCAACTTTGTCGTTCGGTATTTTAAAAAGGTCACAATATTATCGTCGGCTTTATATATTCTTAATATATTTACAAACTATTTGTGCGACACTGAATTAAAGACTTTCTTGACATATTCTCGATATAAGTACACATTTCTTGATATACGCTGCTACACATTCTCCACATTGCTGTGTCGCCTGGAGAGCTGAACCTTTATAGAGATAATAATGAAAAAATTGGAATCCTTTGAGATGTGGATCTACAGACGAATTTTACGGATAATAATATTATTCAATATTTTGGCCATATTATGAGATATCCAGAGAAATATAACCTTCTACGCCTCATAATACAGGGCAAGATCGCCGGAAGAAGGGGCCCAGGCCAAAGAAGAACATTCTGGCTCCAAAATCTGAACATTGGAATAAAGAGACATCCGCTAATTTGTTTGGAGCTGTCGTAGACAAAGTTATTATTGCCAATATGATCGTCAACGTTCGATAATAGGACATGGTACTGAAAGAAGAAGAAGAAGAAAAAGAAGACGAAAAAGAAGACGAAAAAGAAAAAGAAGAAGAAGAAGATTCTCGTTTCGTAATCCCTTCCTGCTTCTAATTTTCTTTTTTCTTGCCTAGTGTCTCTGAAGCCTCCTTTTTAATATATGTTCTCAAATTCCCTCCAGTCATCATTAATAGCTGGTTTCGTATATTTTTGTTAAAGATACTGACTTTACTGTGTTAAATATAAAATATTTAGGATCTCATATAGTGTGAATTAATAAAAACTCCATTGTTAATATTATTTGTCCATTATCCTAAAACAAGCCCCGTCAGCATCGATCGCGAACAAATCTGAAACCAAACTCCCTCGGAGGTCTTCTTTGTTTAAGAGTTTGTTGTATTATAGTAATTCCCCGTAACTAAACATCTGATAGATCAACTATCAATTTCCTGTGTTATTACAGGACACTAAAACGAACCGCAGATATTTGCAATTACTAAATTATCTACTCAGAGCGATACGATCTCTCCGGTATTATTGTAATATCGAAACAATCACAATCATTACAAACAAACAAATCATGAATTGCTCGTACAAGAATATACAAGAGGTTGAGGTTAAAACGTTCAACGGGACGGGACGGTCAGAATGAGATAGTAGATTACTAGGTGTAATGAAATGGGATCTTTCAGAGAAGATTGCATGTCCGTATTTATTAAATCCGTTATGCAATAGAAGTATTGGTGAATTTAATCAAACAGAAACTGAATTTATATAGAGAAAAATTTATCAAAATCCTTGAAGACGGTTAGCTGATTTTGCTTTGTTTTTGTTTTAACAATCATAAAAAGCGAAAAATCATTTTTTGTCTATAAAACATTTCTTATACATTTTAGAGGCTAGTCAATGGCAATTTGCAGTCACTCGTTAAATTTGTAAAACAATAAACTTCTTTTATGTAAACCAAGTAAATATAAAGTATGATCTGATGCTCTTCTGACTGTTCTGATCATTGTATGTCACATGTATTTTTTGATGGCACGCTATATACATTATATCTACTACATGTCTCATGTCGTCTTACTTGATGAGTCATATGCTAGGAGACTAGACAAATATAACAATACAAAATCATACCATAGAAAATGTTGAACATTATGTATATCTAGGTCATGTTATCAAACTAGGAAAACCAAATCAAGATGCTGAAATTAAAAGAAGAACACAACTGGCATGGGGCGCTTTCGGCAAATTAGCATATATCTTGAAAAACACCTCCATTCCTGTAAACTTAAAGAAAAAGGTGTATAACACATGCATACTACCAGTTTGTACTTACGGCTTGGAGACAGTAGCCCTTACCAAAAAATCTGCTAAAAAATTAGAAACAACGCAAAGAGCAATGGAACGAATCATGCTTGGAATATCACTAAGAGACAAGATTAGAAACACCGAGATAAGACGTAGAACGAAGATTAGGAATATTGTGGAAGAAATTGCAAAAATGAAATGGCGCTGGGCAGGTCACGTAGCCTGATATAATGACAACAGGTGGACACGGAGAATTCTAGAATGGAGACCAAGGACGACAACAAGAAGCACGGGAAGACCTCAAAAAAGATGGGTAGATGATATAAGAACAGTGGCAGGCAAACAGTGGATTAGATTTTCGCAAGATAGAGAAAGATGGAAGCAATTGGGAGAGACCTACATTCAGGAGTGGATGGAAAATGGTTGACAAAAAAGAAGAAGAAGATGCTAGGATTCGGCAAGTTATTTATTTTGTATTTAACCAAAAGCCTTCTTCAGGTCAATAAAGCAAATTTCACCTTATAGTGTGTCTATTATCATCCATAGTGTCATGTGATATCTCGTATATCGCTATACGTTCATAAATAACGAAATGCTGTGTAACGCCCTTTGGTAGTCGCTTTGTTCGTTTTTTTTCTATCTTAATATATTCGTTATATCCTCCCCCTTCATTTGCTTCAGTTATTTATTGTGTTAGAGGCTTTTTTAAGATAATAAATCAAAATTTGTCTTACAGTAAATATATTTTTGTTCATAGTGTCCTATGATATCTAATATGTACTGCCCTTTTGGTAGCTGTCTTATATGTTTTTCTATCTTAGTGTATTCGTTATTTCCTTACCTTTCACTTAACACATCACACGCTCCAATCGGACCAATAACAACGGAGATATGATATGATACCCTTTTGGCATTGTCGCCATGTGTGTTTTTTCTATCTTAACATATTCGCTACCTCTTCTCTTTTTCAATGATGTATCATACGTAACGATCTGACGATCTATTCTACACCCACTACAAACACTAAAACCTATTTAAATCATCAATACGACTTTTTAGCGCAAAATAGTGTCAGCTATGCTTTCCATACAGTTGTTTGTAAACAAACATGTTAGGTTAGGTTAATAATATATATAACAATAAAGTGTATGTGAACACATACCTAAATGGGATAAAGAATACCAAAGAAAGTCTATTTATTGACAAAAAAAAAACACTAAAATAAATAAAAAAAGTGCCTAAATTAGCATATCAATTTAATACAAAGAAACAATGTCATTACGCAATATGTAAATCAATTATAGGCAATATATATTATTTTCTAAATTTTCTAAAGCCTTTATTTCTTTATAAACAATGTTATTTCTTTATTAAATAAATATATTTAATAAATATTTCTCTATAAATTTATAAACCAGTGACATATGAGATATAATATATATTATACGTCATTAATCAAATTTTTTAGCAATAAATCAATGATATCTTTTTAAATCAAAATATGATTGAAATGTCAGATTTATACAAATATTTTAAAATCAAAATTACCTAAGTCGATCCCATATTTCTCGAGTTGTTATAAAAAAGTTTTAAAAAAATTAAATGACCTCTTATAAAATTGATCTACGTACAAAACTTGCATGTACCTTCTTACATGTAAACCAAATAAATATAAGTTAACATATAAATTATTTTGCAAAATAAATCTTACCTTTAACTTAGAGCAACCAAGATTTTTGTCAATTTTGTGAAAAAAATAATAGTAAATATTCGTATTAATAATTATCTATGTAATTAATATGTATTAATATATGTAAATAATATTGTTAGTCTTTTTGATTGAAAGTATCATTTCAAGAACAAAATATGAATGAAATGTCAGATTTGAGTAGTTCAGATTTTCTTTCCTAGATGGCGCTAGGAAAGGTTTTAAATCAAAAATAACGTAAACCTTTGCATTGTTTTATAATAAATTCTACCTAAAAAATATTATTAAAATTGATTATTAATTATATTAATATATCATTAATACAGTATTATTAATTAAACATATCGTTTCAAGAACAAAATATGATTCAAATATGGTAGTTATATTTCTTTCCTAGATGGCGATGATAGTTGACTGGACTTACAGTGTGGCCTGTCACTGTCATCATAGCCTTTTATATAGATAGATATGTATTATTTATATAAATATATAATAATTATTATTAATTCTTCTTGTAAAGTACAAAATGATTCGTTTCAAAATTTATTTTTAAACCATTTATTCAGAGATTTTTTTAATTAAATTTTAATTTAAATCATGGTAAAATTCAATAACTTTTTTATGGAAAAAATTTATTTATTTTTCCGGGATTTTTCAATTTTTCTGGGAGATGAAAGTAGATCAGTTCTTTATTTTCTGGAGTTATCCCATTTAAAAAAAATGAATGTTTTGAGTGCCATAGAAAGCGAGATATTGCAAATTTTTCCAGCGCGATTCAATTTGAATTTCCATTCTAAAAAACGGAGCTCAGAAAGTTTTCCCGTCCACTGTCACGTGGCGGTTTTTTTAGAGTACAATTGCTTTAACGTCAATATCAATTCATTATATACCATCCATAAATTGAATCATAAAATTTAAATTTTCACTTATAATCTGGTAAATTTACAGCAATGTTAATAAACAATGGAAATGACAAAAAAACATCAAATTTATAAATGTTTATAAGCTAAAAAGTGAGCCCTTTCTGAAACGGTTTTTTAATAACAATTTTGATAAAATGTTAAAGCTTTTTTAATATACAGTGTGTAAAAGCCAAATGGAATAAATTCATTATTTAGGTTACTGTACACATTTATAAAAAATCCCGAAACACGTCAAATTTAAATTATAACTTGACATTCTTTAACGTGAAAATGCAACCCCTACCTTCAACCCCCTTAGAATGACAGGTACAACCCCCAATTTTTAAAATAGGAAGTATAGGCTTGTGATATATCGTTTGAAAGGTGTTTTCATTCTCCATTCAAAAATGTTGTCGCATTCAAGTTTATTAAGATTAATTAAGATAAAATAAATTAAAATCATGTGGTTACCGAAATTCGCTACAATACAATCAAAAACTAAAATGTAATGCAAAACGTAATAAAATGTAGAACACGAAAAAGAACTATGAATGTTAATAAAGTAGATGTTCAAAATGTTCACCGCGAATGTCTTGGCAACATCCTAATCTCAACTAAAACTGTCTTCTAACATTATTTAACATAACAGGCGTGATCGACCTAATCGCAAGCGTTATTCGTTCTTTTAAGTCATTTAAATCAGAAGGTTTAGTTTTGTACACATGGCTGTTCACATATCTCCATAAAAAGAAATCTAATAATGTAAGATCAGGTGATCGCGCTGGCCATTCAATCGATCCTCGGCTCCCTATCCACCGATTGGGAAATATTGTATCAAGGTACTGCCGGACATTAAGTTGGTAATGTGATGATGCTCCATCCTGCTGAAACTGTTCTTCTCTCATCCAGTGAGGATTTTCCGTGGCCCAGTAGCGGCAATTTTGCCGATTAGCATGACCGTTAAGTGAAAAAGTACACTCATCAGAAAACATAACGTCTTCTAATTGGATAATATTGTTATCCAAGATGTCCATCATTTGCTCACAAAAAAAAAGTTCTCCTATCAAAATCGTCTTCCATGAGCTCCTGAGTAGGTATCATCTTATAGGGATGCAATTTATTTTCTTTTAATATGTTTACTATCGATGTATGGCTAGCATTGAATGTAGTGGATGCCTGTCTACTCGATGTATGTGGATTTTCCTGAAACTCAAGCAACACATCTAATTTGAGTTCATCATCACTCAGTGCATTGGCAGCTGCTTTTTTTATCTGCCTTACATGACCAAACTCGCGAAACTGCTTCTCTATTTTACTTATTGTTCCTTGGGATATAGGCGGTAAATTAAGAAATTTCTCATGAAATAGGCGAGTTACTTCCTGTTGTGTTCGGGTGTTATCTCCGTAACCAATCATTTGTAGAACTGTTGTTTTATGCATTTCCGTTAATTTAACCATTTTTCAGAATTGAATTGAACGAACTTTTTACTTAAATTAAAATACTGACAACTTAAATAAAACAATTTACTAATGCGTGTTAAAATAACGTTGCCACGGAAATTCTTTAAAGTTTGTTAATGGTTACCATCTAAAAACTACATTGCTATGGTTTTTGTTCAGTTTCTCATTATCAAGACCTAAACGGGAAATAAGTTTTGAGTATACTTTAGCGAATTTTGGTAACCACATGATTTTAATTTATTTTATCTTAATTAATCTTAATAAACAACATTTTTGAATAGAGAATGAAAAGACCTTTCAAACGATATATGACAAGCCTATTCTTCCTATTTTAAAAATTGGGGGTTATACCTGTCATTCTAAGGGGGTTGAAGGTAGGGGTTGCATTTTCACGTTAAAGAATGTCAAGTTATAATTTAAATTTGACATGTTTCGGGATTTTTTATAAATATGTACAGTAACCTAAATAATGAATATATTCCATTTGGCTTTTACACACTGTGTCTTAATGCTTATGCACGATAGATCTCATTAGGTCGAGGTGCATAAGAGGTGCGAAAGAAACCATCGAAGAAACCTTCTATACGCACTACATAGATCCATCTACGAAATATTTGGAATTTCTTATAAGAGCATGATTAAAATAATATGTTAAATATCAGCTATTTCAAGTCATATAAGAACTTTATGGTTAAGAACCCTACGATAGTAGGATTCAATAATCCTAAGGCGCGTACTAACTTGACACATTCACACACATTCGTGTGAATGATTTTGATTTATCGCAATTATTGTAGCCCCGTAGGGGTACTTCGGTTAATCGTCGATTTAGTTTTATACAAGATTTCAACAAGGAAAGCGATCATAATAGCAAGTGCAACCAACTGACGTAGTAATTCATAGTAGACTTAAACAGAAAAAAAGCAGGATAAATTTTTTTTAACTCAAATTAAACTGTACAGTGTATCATCACAATCGCTTCTTCTTCTTCAGGTTCCTTCTCCTATCGGAGGTTGGAAATCATCATCGCTATTTTAATTTTATTGGCCGCGCTTCTGAATAATTCTAATGAGCTGCAACCGAACCACTCTCTCAAATTTCTTAGCCAGGATATTTTACGTCGTCCTGGGTTTCTCTTCCCTTGTATCTTCCTTTGCATAATTAACCTAATTAATACGTACTTCTCGCCCCTCATTATGTAACCCAGATACTGAATCTTTCTAATTTTAACAGTTTTTATGACTTCACATTCTTTCTTCATTCTTTGTAACACCTCTATATTAGTTACTTTTTCAGTCCACGATATTCTGTGGATTCTCCTGTAGCGCCACATCTCAAAGGAGTTTAATTTTTTTGATTTCAGACTGTTTTATTGTCCACGCTTCCATGCCGTATAGCAAATTAGAAAAAACGTAACAACGTAGCATTCTTATGCGGATCTCTAGATTAAGGTTACGGTTAAGGTTACGATTAGGGTTACACAATCGCTACGTTCACAAATACCATCCAAACTGAGCAAATTGACGCGTAAGTATTCTTTTTAATGTAGTCCGAAAACCGACTACAGACGGATAGCATTCGTGCGGGTTAACTTTTAGTCATACCTACAGAGCTGAGCATTTTTGCGCACACAACGTTGGTGCGAATAAATTTGCTCACGCACGTAAGATTCTTAGTTTCAGCAAAACAATATGCGGTAAATGCTTATTTTGACAAACCTTACTCAAGAGGTCAACTTCATCAAGGAGTTCGAATTGTTGTGATTACTCAAAATCTAGCGTTTCCTAAACATCTGAACAAAATTTAAAGTGAATAGTTTAAAAGCGTTG
Source organism: Diabrotica undecimpunctata (assembly GCF_040954645.1). Classification (NCBI taxonomy): domain Eukaryota; kingdom Metazoa; phylum Arthropoda; class Insecta; order Coleoptera; family Chrysomelidae; genus Diabrotica; species Diabrotica undecimpunctata. The sequence goes on from NW_027313144.1 coordinate 8,910, forward strand.
TATACATAATTATAAAAAGTAAATTTGCATGTAATAAAACTATAATAGCGTTACGGCTGCACTAAAACCCAAACTGTAACAATAAATGAAAAGTAGATTATGGCACACATCCACTAAAAACATCGAAACCTTCTCGTGTATGCTAAAAAATGCAGATATATCTTATCTCGCATTCAAAAGCTACCAGATAACAATCTCTCGGCATTAATTAAAATTTATGTGGTCGACCGTTATAATTTTTAATTGCGAGATTATGTTATTTCATGTGAATTATCTCTATTTGAAATCGTATCTCAAATTCAAGATCAAGGTAAGCGCGTCATTCGAGATCATCACATCGAACCTTGTGACTCTAATTATTGACTTCAATTAAAATTCTCTTTTTTTTCTTAAAGTATATTTTGTATAAAGTAAGATATAAATATTATATCGTCTATTTGAAGAAAACTCAAAATAGCTGAAAAATGTAAAGTAGAAAACGATTTGTAAATACTATATAAGATAGGATCGAAGTTGGTGAAGGAAAGATACACATTATTTAAGGAACTGTAGTGAAACCAATAAATAAAACTTCTGAGATATACAAATTATCATATTCTTGAAGCTTTCCTAGTTACATTTCTCTTGTTTCCTTGTTTCTATCTTTGAACATACAAGTATTGATCCATCTTTTAAGATGTCACTTCTTGCCGGAGTCGTTTTATCGATGGTATTTACAACTCGGTGTACAGGAGTTAGGAATAGTAATTCAGGGGACTACGAAACGTATGGATAAATGTAACGTGTAGATCCACCTTGACAGCTATCCGAAAGGTAGCCAGAAAGGTAGTCCAGCATGAAAATCTTTCCTCTTCCATATCACTGGCTACTACGGACAAGAAACCCAATCGAATACTTGCACAAGAGACATAATTTTCCCTACTTACGAATATATGGACGCACCTAGCTCGGCTTAACGCTAGGGTGTCGTTTAATTAAAGAACCCTACTTCCAGAGTAATGTTTGGGAAGCAACGCGAGAATTGTTATTACATATCTAAGTGTCTGATTAAGAACCAATTGACCACCAGTTAATAAACCTACTGAGCCAATTTTAAAACTTGAGAATATTGAACACAAGATTCATGTTCATTGAATCAGTACTCACCCAAAGTACCGCGTTAGTTTGTATATAATAAGCGACTCTGTCTTCTCTTATCCATTTGTCCTTACTCTATTTCACACTTTTATGATGTAGTAGATTTAACGGAGTGTCGTGCCTTTTAAAAACAGGAACTATACATGAGATCTTTTGGGCTGTGGAGAAGACGTCCTCATTTTGAAGATATATCTTTATAAATAGATAGTCCTTTTATCTCCAAAGCTACAAAACAAACTCCCATTTGACCTTTCTCATGAAAAAAAAACGGGTGTGGCAGTCCAGTGGGACTGCCGGTAGAAGTTATATTTCTATACACGCGTTCGCCGTTACAAATTTATATGGGAGTCAATCTGCACAATCATTACAGATGTAATGCTATAGGTAAGAGAGAGCAGAAAGAGAAAAAGAAGTATAACTTCAAAAAATTAAATTCTGAGTCACATTATCCTCAGCCCAACCCTTTTAGGGATTCCCAAAACAGTTATTTATTAGCAATGATTGTTAATTAAGTCAAGAATGTAATAAATAAAGGCGCAGATATTAGGATCCGATACCTGGTAATTGACACGTTTTGCTTGTTATAGAGTGTCATAAGAACGGACCATGTAATCACTTAAAAATATCACCATTTCCTATCAGTACTCGAGATCAACTGACGTGAAAAATGTAAAAGTAGCATACATATTTATCCTATCGAAGTCGCGTTTTTATATGGTCGAAAGTTTAATTAATTGACATGCAAAAATTATTTGCACGCACTATCAAACAATCTAAAAAATTGTCATGTGTTTTATAGGTTGAAAATATGCAGAATCAGAGAATTTGTGGATAATTCTTTTTTATCAAATACAATAAGAATATATCGAATAATATTTTATCAATTTTTTGGACAAATTTAAGAATTTTTTACGAAAATTTAGATGCTAAGAAATTTCTTCTTCTTTAATTTCCAATCTGGTCTCCAATGTTTATGGAGGGCAATACTTTATCCTTCAAGAACATTGTAGATCACAAATACGGTATTTAAAACCAATATCTACCAATAACACCATAAAAGTAAAAGGAGTAGAAGAACTAACTGGCTCAATTTGAGCTGGCAATGGGATAAGACACGGCATTTCCTGAGTCCTCTATTGTTCAACCTGATCATGGATGAAATCAATGATCAGGTTAAACGAACGAAAAAAGAATACCAAATGGGATAAAAACCTTAAAATAATCTGCTATGTTTAACATGTTAATTTCCCCAAAAAAGACAAAATGAGGGTTATAAGATAATAGAACAAAAGTTTTATTTAAAAATCCTTTATAAAAGGTATATAATTAACAATACCCGTTCGGGCTACATCACAGAACGTTTTCGGATTAAAAAGTCCATCATTAATGTATTATTTCCAGGTGTACATGAGCCACTAAATAACTGAAGAAGTTGCCTCAGTTGTCATCTATGTAGAACCCATTCAGACATAGTTTGAAGGTCAGCAAAAACCCCTATTGGTGAGTTGCTATGCAGGGTATCTGTTAAATACTTTAACATCACACCATCTGTTCAAAAAAAATGTAATACTACAAACAGCAGAGATTAAAATCCTTAAAAAATCGATTGTAAGACACTATGGGACAGAGCTAGAAGTACATATATACGATGAAGATGCTACGCTGGAACATCGAGTACTGGGTAAGAAATAGAAGAGTAGAATGGAACGATCATATACGCCGAATGACAACACGAAAAAGATGGAACGACAGCTTACTGGAGGCACATTGAAAAACAGAACAGTTATGTCTCCACAAAAAAAGGAGAAAAAGAAAAAGAAAAAGAAGGAAACCAATTTGCCGATATTCCTGAAAAATAAGTACAGTGCATACATCCGATTTGACAGAAACAACGCTTACTAAAAAAATCCGTGGGAAAAATTTGAGTAAATAATAAGATATGGAGACCAAAATGTAATTAAAAGAGACACAACAGGAATCAAAGAAGGTATGATGGAGTGAATTCATTCGGCACAAGATCGGCAGCATTGGAAACGACTGACGGAGGCTTATGTTCAGCACTGAACACTATAGCCTGCTTGATGATGATGATGAAATTACTGAGAAATTATTAGACATAATAGAGCAGCGTTTCTAGTCCTGATTGACTTGAAGAAAGCATTATGTAACTAATCTTTTGTATAATAAAGAAGGTCATTGGATATTCTAGAAAATATTAAAACATTTACCAAAGCAATAATAATATTGAAGTCAGAAGACATGGACAACTTACTATAGTCGGTTCGCTATATTTACGCGGGTGTCGGATTAACAAAATTATGCTAATGACTCATTCATAACCAGTTGCAGTAAACGACTTCCAGAAAATTAGGTAAAAACTGCATTAATGGTCATATTTTAAAATAGATTAAAATAAAATATAGGTACATATAGGTAACAATAAAAGGTAGGTATAAATTTGTTACAATATTGCAGTTGAATTAATTCTTTGCCAGTGTTGACAAAATGCCTAGACGTGTGTTAGATGTAGATAGTCTAATTTGTAGTGTACATAAGTATTTTACGGATGAAAAAGAAAATGACGGTCCTTTAAAATCGGTAATGTCTGTTCAACAACGCTTATGTGATGCTCTAGGAATTAGTGAAACCAAACTAAGAGGAGTATTACAAAATCGCAATAATGAACGGCCGAAAGAAGATCACCGAAAAACTCGCCTATCATTGAAAACGAAAGATATTCCAGATGGAAAAAAATTTGAAATTCGTGATACCATTTATCGAATGCGAGCCAACAAGGAACATGTGACCTTAAATACAATTCTCTCGGAATTAAAAGATAGAAAATTTGACGAAATTGGCAAAACAAGTCTATGGCAAGTGATACATAATTTGGGTTTCAAATTTCAAAAGGAGGAAAGGTCCACTCGGCAGAAAGGCATTTGTTCCTCGTATCTAAATTCGATTATTATGTTATAAATTTTATTTATAAAGACATTGTCACCATACTTTAAGACCTCTACGGGAATGCCATCCATTCTTTAAGACTTTTAATTTCGTCCTTTAGTGCATTGAAGAGATTCTATGGGGCGTGGAGTATTACCCGTTGAGGACATGTATACAATATTCCACTGTGGTATGGATTATTGTAATTCTTTTTAAAATTGTAATATTATTTAATTATTTTTTTGTGCTATTTAACTAAATCCAAATCAAATTATAAAAAAAACCACCTATCTATTGTGTTGTATTAAAAGAACATACCTACAGATTATTATAATTTTTTTTAAACCTGAAATGAAATTAGTTATCTAAGTGGATATCGATCCCAGAAAGTAGTCATCAACGCGTTGTGGGAAAATTTCAAATTTAAAATGTACAGAAATCATTTTAATTATGAAGTAATTAGGAGAAATAATATTAATTATATTAATTTGCCAGGTGTATTTTTTATTATCTATTTAATTCTATGGGAATTATTGTTTGTTTTATTAAAAACTCCCGCCACGAGAGAAAATTGTCCAGAGACGGAATCAAAACTTCAGCAGATCTGCATCTGTAAGAGACATATTTGTTTTATTTATTATTAATAACGATTTTTGTTTGTTAATACTCTATTGACCAGCATCATGTGGTGTTAAATCTTGTAAAATAGGAGGATATTCAGTATCCCATTACTGTCACATTTAAATTTCTTTTTGAACAACATTTTTTTGTACGACTTATTTATAGCTCATACTTTTTTTTATTTTAGTTTATACCAACAAGCTAAGAGTAGTTTGTACTACAGTCTAATCAAGAAGATTAATGAGCAGTTCTATTTTAACTTAAATTGTTACAGTTTTCATTTTAAGAACTATTTACACTTTACACAAATATATGAAGCTCGCACAATGCTCTGTTCTGCACTAACTATTTTCACTTCACTAACTCGAACGATTTTGTTCTCCTGAGCCTTCTGTCTTCTGAGCTATATGTGTTATGGATGAGTTGGATGGCCTCGATATTCACATGTTAAAGTAGTCGTTGTTCATGTCTTCTGACGCATTTGGCAATTATTTTTTCTGTTGCCTCCATTTTCAGATCTCAGTGGATTTAGCTGTTTTCGACGTACGATGGAGAATCCACACTGCTCCTTAGTATCCCATCTTAACCTCTGTATTACTTCAATGTTGTTTTTTCTTGGTGCATCCTTAGAGCTGTGTCCATACCGATCTTAGTAAAGCAGTAGTTTGTTATCAATGCATAATTTAGAATTTCTTCCAAGCATCCAGTTCATCTTTCTAAATTTTTGTTGAGTTCTCTTTTACGCAATCTCTTATCCAAATGCTCCAAAAGAATTTGCAGAATTTGCATCAGGAACCTGAATGTTATCTATTCTAATAGGTAATATTAATTTTAATTTTCCATTTTTTGTCCAATGATTGATTTTATTCACTGAGAACTGTAGGTTTTTTGCAGCTTATTCATGGTCTTCTCCAACTGATAGGATAGCTTTATCATCACCGAAAGTGCCTATCATGGTCACTTCAAGATTTGGAATATCATTAGTGTAAAATGGGTAGAGTAGCGGTTCCAGTAGACCCTACTTTATGGTACCCCGCTTTGATTTCTTTCAGGCCAGAATTAACCTCCACCTTCTTGACGACTCCAAAGAATCTGTTGAGTCAATTAATCAATTGAAAATAAAACATTAATAGTATTATTTTGTTAGCATTTTTTTTTTTTAGTTTGTGAATGAGGCCTTTATACCAAACTCTAACGAAAGCTTAAGCAGCATCCAGGAAGACGGCTCAACAATCTTTCTTTGCTCCCATTGCTCTTTCTCTTAAATTCATTATTCTATGTGTTTGATCCAAGGTTGAATGATTTTCTTAAAAACCAAACTGATGAGGTGGTATGAGGTTCCTTTTAAATAGTTTTCTAAATAGTTTGGATAGTATAGGCAACAAAGATATAGGCTGTCTGTATGTTGAAACTTCATTTTGCGGTTTACTTGGATTTGCATTATGACCTCTGCAACTTTCCACTAAATCGGCACATCGACCATGAATGCATTTATTGAGTGAATAATTTTTACTACAGCTTTTTTGGAAGCGGTTTTAATATTTCTTCTGTTACCAGATCAAATCAAGCCTTTTTTATTACCGTTTATACGATAAAAACTATTACAAAGAGAACTAACTATAACATAAGACTTGATGCCAAAACTATAAGTTCTGACTTAATGTAATTATTAGAATATTCTGAGACTATAATCGGCAATTATCAAAATAAATTTGGATTTAATAGAGCCACAACACATAATATATGAATACTGAGAATGATCCAAGAAAAAGTTTACAAATATGGTACTGAACCATCATATAAACACCAAGTATGTACTAATTACTCTTTATGCAGATGATTTACCTGTGATTAGCAAGAACAAGCAACACCTCCGATAAGTCTAAGGGCCGATTGTTCGAACGCTAATCAAAACTTGATTGTAATCAAATATTTAATTACAATCAAATACATCACAGCAGCTGTCAAAATTATTAAAAATTGCTTATTATTATTATTGATTTGTAAATAAAAATATGAAATTAACATCAGAAAGAGTTTACTTATGGTTTATTTTAAATTAAAGTCTAAAGTTTAAATCAAAAGTAGTAGCCCTTCTGAAACCTGGGTAAGACCCTGAACTACCGAGTACGCCTTATTTTAAACCGTATCCAGGAAAAATTAGATTCAAAACTAATCCCACAACAAGCAGGCTTCAGACCAGGTAAATCATGCACAGGCCAAGTGCTGAACCTAACAGAATACATAGAGGAGGGATTTGAGCAGAAAGAGATAGTGGGAGTAGCCTTTATAGACCTCACAGCGGCCTATGATACGATAAACCACAGAACCTTGCTAACTAAGATCTATAACACTGTGCTTGACTATGACCTGGTAAATATAATTAGATCACTGATGTGTAATAGACGTTTCTACGTTTTGCTAAATGGAAAGAAGAGCAGATGGAGAATCCAAAAAAATTGCCTACCTCAAGGAAGCGTTCTGGCGTAGTCCTTATTTAACATCTACACCAACGACCAACCAATGCACCCTCAGACTGAGAGTTTTGTCTACGCTGATGACCTTGGCATAGCCGTAAAGAGGAAAACACTCACACAAGTAGAGTCAACAATGGAAGAGGTTTTAAACATGATGTCAACTTACTACAAACAAAACTCATTAAAGCCAAACCCTACTAAAACCCAAGTATGTGCATTCCATCTCAACAACCAACTGGCGCATGTAAAACTGAATGTTTCTTGCGAGGGACAACGCTTGAAACATACTGATAGGCCCAAATATCTTAGAGTAGTACTAGACCGGTCACTAACGTATAAATTCCACTGTCAGAACACAAGACAAAAGGTTGCTACGAGAAACAACCTTCTCCGGAAACTTGTAGGGAGCAAGTGGGGTGCAAACCCCCAGGTATTGAAGACAACAGCTGAGGCCTTATGTTTCTCAACAGGGGAATATGCTTGTCCCGTCTGGGGTAGATCTAGACACGCCCAACAAGTCACCACGGCGTTAAATGAAACATGTAGAATAATTACCGGTTGTATGAAGCCTACCCCCCTTCCCCTACTGTACCGGGTAGCTGGATTCACATCACCAGACGACCGTAGATGCGCCTCACAATATGTGGAGAAGTTCAGGCAAACTTTCGATGAAAGGCACCAATTATACGGGTTTGACGAACCACCAGGAATCAGCCGACTTAAATCAAGGAAAATATTTATGAGAAATGTCAGCGTCGAACCACAGCTCAATCGCATACGCACAGGTGTTGCCCCTGTAAAACAGAACCTCATTAAATGGGACATCAAGACAGACAGCGACGCACTTTGTGAATGTGGGGAAATACAGAACGTGGAGCACCTGAGAGTATGCAGACTTTGCCCATCACAGTGCACCCTTGATGATTTATGGCTCGCAAATACAAAGGGTATAGACGTAGCCCGATATTGGGCAGAAAAACTGTAGTAGGATCCAGACACGAAATAGTAAGTTAAAATTAAAACGCAAAATAATAAAATTGAATAAAATAAATCATTCAACATAACCTCAAAATGTGACATATTTAATTTTAATTAAATATTTGATTACAATCAAGTTTTGATTAGAGTTCGAACAATCGGCCCTTAGTTATTCAAGAAGCATAAAAAAGAGAACTTAAAATCAATGAAACCAAAACCAAAGATATGATAGTCAAAAGACACCTGCAAGGGAAATTAGTATCAAGGCAAATAACTATACCTTTAAAGATGTAGATACATTCACATACTTGCGCACAGAAAGCAATCAAGCCGTATCGCCAGAGGAAACCTTACATACTATGCCATATAAGGTTAAAACCATCCAAATGATTTTATAGAAAATCCCTAATTACACAAGTGAAAAACTTACCAATAAGAAACCTGAGTTATGCCAAAAAAATGTGAAGAATAACTCAGGATATTTGATAGAAAGATACTAAGAAAAGTATATGGACGACGAAGAGAAATCAAGAATAAGAAAAAACAACGGGATTGGTGAATAGACTGAAGGACATAATATTATACGATTTGTAAAAGGCCAGAAGCTGACATGACTGAGACATGTGCAGACGTTAGAAAGCACAGAAAGACACATTTCTATGCTTTGTGCCCTCCAAATAAAATTTGGCAGGACCCTGGTCTACCTGGCCTGTCGGCTATACTACCGTTAACGAATCCACTGCCCCTACGAGTCCAACACCAAAGTGAAGGTGCCATGCCACGTATGCAAGAAACGTTTCATGGGGCTCCACCTTCCCCGTAGTACCTGTGTTGCGATTACCTTACCTACCCGTTATCCCACCCACGGGCGGATAGGCGAAGCAGGCAGAGGAATTTCCACCTCGCACGTAGACAGGTCGCCGCCGAGGATCTGTCCTCTACCACTCTTGAATCTCCCGACGTGTACGTGCCGGGGCACCCATATCACGCCTGACACTAGGCCAGCTCGTTCAACCTCGCCGCTCTTTTGGAATGAGAGTAGAGTGGTCCCACGAGAGTCTCGTCTCGGATACTAGGAATGTAGACCGGTGACCGTGTCGCCTAAGCGACCATGTGCGTTTCTACAAACCCGACACCTCAGGCGACGGCTCTCCACCTCTCGATTCCTACCCATTAGTCGCCTCTTACGACAGGCAGGGCCTTCTTGCCTCGGCCGTATTCTTATCTCCGCGAGCCGAACGGAGAGTTAGAAGACACAAAAGGAACTAGGAAAATGGTACAATGGAAACAAACAGGCAAACGAAAGAAAGAAAGGCCTAGAACCAGATGGTTGGACAACATGGCGGATGGCTTGAAAACGATGAATGTAAAAGGATTTAGGAGAAGGGGAAAAGAGAGATCTGACTGGAATGAAATAGCCACTTAGCTGACAAAACCCAAAAACAATAGAAAGAAAAAAAGAAGTTTGTTACTATCCAACTATACAACAAATTAGGACACCCTGTAAAATATTTTCTTAGTTTTTTATCAATATTATCGCGTAAACTTTGATACATCGTCTATATTGACGTGAATAGCTAATTATTTTGTAGAAACAACATTTCTGTGATTATGTAACAATGCAAAAGTAATTAATATGACCGACTCGTCATCTACAAGCAAAAAATGGGGACGAAACAGAATAAATTTATTGTAGAATTTTCAGAAGACACATGGGGAAGTCGAAGCCAAAGAAATACGTAACTCCAATCGGATGCTTTATGAAACGTTTGCCGTTGGTGCAGCAACGCAAACGTGTACAGAATTAGCGAATTTCAGACACTTCGAAACAATATATGCATAAACTCCTACGTCATTAGAGATTCCTGTCGTAACCCTGTGTAAGTGAGATAGGCAATCAGCATTCTCGTAAGTTGTTGCGAATGCGATGGTATACCTGGCCCGTTGTGCGAGCAAATGCACTTGTCTGCCTTAGACTGAGCGGCGACTGGCTTTCATTAGATAAACTCTACACTGAGAAATTCAAATCAGTTTTGCGAATAGATAGATCTTACATTTTTAAGTGTAGTCTACTTCGCTTAGTGTGTAGTAATAGAGATTGTTGATTACTAGACTTCGGCAAATATGCAAATAAAAATGTAGAAAATATGCGCATAAATATGCACGTGTTTACCCGAAAATATGCAAATATTTTACAAAATATGCATACAAATAAATAAAAAAATCGTAAAATAGTAACAATTTTATTTAAAAAAAAAGTGTACATAACTAAATATTTCCTACTATTCATTAAGATTTACATTTATTTTAAGTAACTACATCATTTTTAAGTATGTATGAATAAACTTATTTAGAATTATGGTAACAATAAATGACCAAGTGGTGTTCAAAATTTTCTAACAAAAACTTGTGGCTTCTGTCTGAGTACATATATTTATATATGGAAAAACTTCGTTCAACATCAACTGATGTAACTGGAGCATTTTTCAAACTAACCAAAACATTTGGTTCTAAATTAATTGTTTCCGAAACATTTCCAGCTAGAACACTGACTACTTCAGAAAGAATATGGTAACCTTTATTTTAACAAAATGATCTGCATAAAAATTAGCTGCTTCTAACCATGTTCCCCATCGCGTTAAAATAGGTTGTGGTGGAAGAGGAATGTTAGGTAGCATTTCTTTATAAAGTTGAATTCTTATAGGAGATTTCAGAAATACTTTTTTGACACTGGATATCATGGTATTTACAAGAGGAAACTTTTTTCGTATTTCCTCTGCAACTCTGTTTAATCCATGCGCTACACAAGTAACATGTATTAAATCTGGGAAAAATATTTTTAAATTTTGTCCTGCTTTCACCATATAAGGAGCAGCATCCGATAAAATAAGCAGTAATTTATTAGAAGAAATAGTTGTCGGAAGAAAAAAAGTTGCTAATGTTTCTTGTATAAAACGCGAAATTGTTAAAGCATTTGTTTTCTCAAGTTGCTGGCATGAAATAAGATGAGATTTTGGTAAGGTATCTTCTTTAAGAACACCAATCAATAAATGAGCAATATACTTTCCCGAGGAATCAGTGGTTTCGTCTACAGATATGTAAAAATAATTATCTGCAATTTCTTCCTTAATATTAATTAACACCGACGAGTATAGCCGTTCACATTATTTCTTCTTAGAGACCGATCACTTGGAACATTAAGTTTGCAATATTTTTTTAGAAACGAACTAAAATTTACATTTGCTAATTTTGAAAGCGGTATGTTTGCAGACACTAATGCGCGACACAAGTCTTCATTAAAAGTTTCTTGCTCATCTAATTTTTTTGAAGTAGATTGGAAACATTTAGCCATTGAAGTTTGATGTTTTCCTCCTATTTTTTCCTTTTTTTGCAATGTGTGAAGCAGTTCTCACATGTTGGTCTCTCTGAAATTTCTTCTCACATGCTATCTATAAATAAAAACCTTTATTTTAACCCAACCTTTAAAATATAAAAATATACAAGGTGTTTTTGGTCAATCAAATAACTGGTTTGGAAAAAAAACACTCGCTAAGTGTTTTAAATGCAGTATTAATCCACAAATTAGTTTTTGTTACTAACCATTAGTACATCATATAACTTATTTTAAAATTCAACAAAAGTTTTTTTTTTGTTAATTCAATTACAATAAAAATAATTGTGTTTTAGAATAGCTGACTTCATAAAAAAAAGTAAAGGTGAAAAATTTTTCTAAATACACACCATTGTATTGTACCATGGACAATTTTTTCTCACTAAAGGAAGCTATTTTTCATTTAAAAACAACCTACGAGTACTAAATTTCAAGTAAATACGTTTATTGGTTTTAAAGTTATTGTTGTTATTAACTAAAAGAATTTAATTTTTTTTAATTTTAACACCCTGTATCTCGAAAAGTAAATAAGTTTCACCCCTCATTAACTATATCGTTTTGTTCAATTTTTTGAGAAGTATCTACAGTCAAACGTTGTAAGTGTCATTTGGAAACACCCTGTATGTATGAAATATTAGATATTTAATAGAAAATATTAGATACTTACAATTTTGCCACAGACTGAACAGTAGATTTTTCCCATATCCATAGACAGCTCTTTATAAGGTTTAATCCAAGTTGAAGCACTGGTTGTTTTAGGCATTATAAAATCACAATCTTCCTTTTGTTACGCACAACGAGTGTTTACGCTTTGAATATCAAAACAAAAATGATTTACAAATCTGAGCATCAAATTAGAAATGTTTAGGTACCTAATTTAATAAACTGGAGATTTTGGAAAATCCCTAAATTAGGAACAAAACTATTAGCCGTTTACCTGCTGTTAAGATACAATAAATTGTAGATAGATGTGGGGATTAGATCATAAAATGCAAATGAGTGAACCCTTAGCGATTATCCAATAACTGAATGCCTCAGTGACCGAGACTTTCTAAGAATGTTGAGGGCTACTTAAATTGATCTTCTTTGAAATTGTAAATGTTTTGTACCTGTAGAGATTACGTACTTAGATCATTTCTTGATTAAAATGACTACAAAATTTTATACAAGAATTGAAATAAATTGGTATGTTTAAAAATTTTCAAATACAGTATAAAAATCTTAACTTTTATGCACTTTATGCAAACTTTTATACAAATATGCCAAAATATGAAATATTTGCATAAAATATGCACAATATGCAAAATATGCAATATGCATATTTGCCGAAGTCTATTGATTACAATTAAAAAATCACTTTTTATACGACTGGTCTTCTGAATGTCATAAAAATTACCTACAGCAAAATGTGACGATCAAGAGTACAATCAAATGGCCAATGTCATTATGAAAAATTATATTGTGTTATCATAGTTAATCAATCAGTCAATACTTGCTGAATCCATAGTCCAATAAATATTTCTTTCATTTATAGTATTACAGTGTGTTCGTAGTTCTCTGGTATTAGCATCTGGTATTACTTATATCATGAGACTTACTTTGACCATAAAGAAAGTCATAAAGATATACCATGTGCTAATAGGAGCTCAACATATGAAAGCCATTGCTGTATCATATCGCAACATTGTGTAAACTATTGCAGCGTCAGGCTCTTCCTACGTTAGCCCAACTGATTTTCCTTGATTCACATTTTAAAAAAATACAGATTGTAATGTTTTAATTTATTGGATAACTTTGTAACTATCGAACGACCCATCAGAAACAGTGGGTGCCAATGGGTAACAATATAACTAGCTCTGAAAGTTGGGAGCCAATGTATAACGATAAAAAAAATGTCTCTCAGGTGTAAGAACATCTTATCTTAGAAATAAATCTGAAAAATGAGTTTGACTGGAACAAATAAACTAAGATATTAACTTATCATATTTATTGTACATATTAAATCAAAAACAAAACAAATCTTGCCTACAGTTTTACAAAAATTTTAAAATTGATACTTATGACTTCATGTAGTTGACAGGATAACTTGCTGATATCTTCTGATGTTGGCTGGATGGATTGTAGCTGAATGAGTATCTTTTAGGTTGGTGGAGGTGTCGGGATCAAGCTCGTTGTAGTTCTACGCAACTATTGAATTCTGCATATCTACTATGCTGCTGCAGTTGACATCTCTCTGTATGGTGAACCATGAGGTTTTAGAAAGTTCCAACAAACAAGGCGGATTGCGTGCTACATTACGAATGGTGTCAGCAATACTAACTAATCTACTTCTCTCCTTCTGCTTACATTTCGCTTTAAATATCTAAATTGTGTTGTTTACACAAGGTCACATATGAGTAACCAACTACATTTACGGCCAGGATAGGGCCACATCCGAAAACTACCCGCAATGTGTTCGCAGTTGCTTGCCACCCAAAGCCGTACCACGTGGTAAAAGTACAAAATCATATACATTACATTGTTGCTGATACGCCAGTAGGTTTACTGGTGTAAAATTGTTACATTATTTTACAATTATTCATTGAAAGTTTACAATTGTTTGTTGTTAAACTATTTGTCGTATTTATGTGCATTTTGTGTGCCTTTCTTAACAAGGTTTATTCATTTAACGATTAATGAATTGAGCTTTTATTGATAATTTACTTTATTTCCATATGTATTTAGATATTTTTCTCCTTTGTATCACGTTTATAATATTAATAACATATTGCTCGTATTATTGTTTTACGCCGTTGGTTTATATATTAATCGACTATCAAGCGTATTCAAAAACGGCAAATCAAATAGTATGATAAAAATGTTAAAAGAGCAATAATTGACGGCCGAAATAAAGCCAAAGTAAGTAGCCTAAGGATAAACAACATAGAAAGTAAGGAGTCATGTACTGAAAAAGACGCGGAGATAGCGCGT
>NW_027313145.1:0-23418 GCF_040954645.1 Diabrotica undecimpunctata
CGCGCTATCTCAGAGTATAATTAAACATTAGACTACATACAGTGGCATCTGTCTTGCATATCTCTGCAATTTCCGCCATTTTATTGTAAAATTTCTTTGCACGTCTTTTATGTACAGATAATTCCACAACGACCACGCGCTTCGGTGTATCGTTTAAAGATGGACTCTTAATTTTTATTTCTAACTGTTCACATTCACAGCAAGTGTCTAAATGTAGGCGTCCAAAATATAGAGAAAAATATTCCTGGAAAATCTTTAAATAAAATTTATACTTTACTAATTTATCATTATTATCAGGAAATTTGGCACAAAATAGGTCATACATAATTCGTATATTCAATTTTTTGTAATCAAGTAATGCTTCTCCTTCCCTGTATAATGTGAAATATTAGTGGGAAAACTCCCAATATGAGTCTTAATCTGTACTAATAAATTTTCAGACTTGGCATTCTACATATTTTTTCCACGATTATCTAGTGGTGCTTTTCCTTGTACAAGAAGCTTAGAAATTCTTCGAATTCTTTTATGACTCATAGTGTGAATTCCCATGATAGCTTTTTTGCAAACAATAATTTTGCCACTCGAACCTGTCACGGAGTTACTAATGTTTTATCTTCTATTCTTTGGATTTTGATTTCGAGGGCGTCTCTTTTTTTACTTCACACTTTCCCATAAGCCCTTGTAAGTATGAATCTTGTGCATTATTGGTAAGCATGCTTCTGAATTTGGCAAGTATTTCAGCCCTTACTCCGCATTAACTTTTTCAAAGCACTTCAAGCGACAACTACAAAAAATATATAATAATTTTACCTTTTAAAACTATCTTGACCTTAAATCTTACCGACAGTCTCTTCCTGGATTTCTTGCAAGTACAACATTACCTTTATAATTTTCATATTCTTCCCCACACAGCCTTGCTTTTTTAATAATTTCTGACTTATAATAATTGTCTTTTTTACCTCTTTGTTTACTTTTTTCTAAATTCAGGTCATTATTCGTGCCATTTATTGCAGCCATCTTGATCGTTTTGTTTACAAATGCCAATTCCGCGCCAAAACAACATCAGTTGATGACTCATGTGGTTTTCGAATGGAATGGGTATTTAGATTAAGCTGTAGTTTATCACAGCCAGTCGAAACCTATGTCGTTTCTGCTTAGAATGGTGCGTTTATGTATAAAAAATGGATTTATGAAGAAATGTCAATATTGAAAAAAATTGACTCATGTGCATTCTGAAAAGACCGATTCAAGTAATGAAGAGGGCTATTTAAAATTAATTTGTGACTGTCAGATTCACTGTTAGCTTTACTGACGTCTGGTGGTGCTGACTCTTTTAATACAATTAATTAATTATTCATAATGCTATCCATATCGTTTTATATAATTGTGTAAGTTTTTATTTATTTTTAGGTAATAACAATTTTACTGGTTACACTATGTGCCTGCTTACTAGCATCTCCAGTCCCAGAATATGGGACAGGCGTAAAGAACGCAGCTCAATCTGGTACAAACAATATTATAGATACTAATATAAAACAACAACCGTCAGTGGATTCCATTAATACGGATGGTGAAGCAACAACTACATCGTTAGTTGAAACTACAGATGACGATGATGGTGAAGATATGGAAACAGCTGATATGATTATTTTTAGACCGTTATTTGTATATAGAAAGAGGACAGCTCAGAAGTATCGTGTTAACAGACGAAATGGTAGACCCCAGTATGGATATGGGTATGGGTATTATGGCTAAGATTATAAAAAATGTATGTTATTTATGAAACGATCAATGGAAAAGATTCTCTTGCCAAATTTTGTCTAATTTTAGAATCAAACTATTTATTGCTTTTACGTTAAAATATGCTTATTTATTATTTACTAGAACTTCTTATTTATTATTTTATATTTATTTAAATTTATATTAAAGGCTTAATGCTTAAGTTAATTTTGTATATTTTTTTATTTAACATCCCATTTAACACGTTAAACTCCACGAGAAGCAAATATGCATCTCATACACTGAACTTACTGAAGCCACGAGAAGCACTGTTGTATCTCAAACCCTTAGTGTACTCGTATTTCAGGCTGCGTGGTACAACCGTGCTTCACAATACCCATTCATATAATTATATGAAATACATTTTCTCAGTAACCTGATGAACTCTTTGATACAATGTCTAGCCTGCATTTCTAGGATTATAGTGTCTAGCCATAGCTATAGTGTCTTGCTAAACAATATTTATGAAGCTTGAAACTAAGTTTTATTTATATATAAGGTAAACAACAACTGTTTGTTTTAATGCAAAAGGTTAGTAAATCTTCTTTAAAATTAGCAATACATGTTTCTATTAGGAAATAAATAAAAAAGAGAGTTTTAGTCTTTCCAAATTTTTTACCATTATCTGCTGAATTTCTTGCGTAACATGTGACACATCTTCTGGCCGAACTTTGCATTGTCTTTATATGGTGACCTTCACGATTATGTGGCATCTGTTGCTCTGGATAAGTTTTTAAGAATGAAGACTATATTTACCGTCTCTATTTTCTTGCCATTTTTTATCATTTAAGCTATTATTACTTGCATATAATTGGGCAATATCTTCACAAGACAGTTACATTCAGCAGATTCTAATGCCCTATTTAAATGTGAGTTTCTAGTTTCTAGTAACCTGTACAATATTTTTTGGTTTTATAGTCAAAATACAACTTAGTTTCTTAACGAAGTGTTTAAATATGCACCAAAATTAGAATTTATTGCAAATTTTTGTAGAGCGGTGAGGTATTTTTGAGCATTTTTTACTTCATATTGTTTTCTTTTATTGACCTTAAACTTTTTCGCAATATCCAAAGATGCTGGATTATAATATTGTTGCATAAAATTCATTAAATACGTATGGATTTTCTGGAGCTAATTTGTCACAAAGTGAATCGAAATATTTCGCCCCATGTAATCTAATAAGTAACCAACCTCTTATTTGGAAGTGATATGAGAAATGCTTTATCACACGCGCTATCTCAGAGTTTTTTAAATTCATAGAACAGAACATATATGTGGCCATTATCTTATAAAGTTTTGTCATTAAGTATATCGCTTCTTGTTTTTTTTTTCAATGTCATGTGAATAGTTCGGCAAAAATACTAAAACCTGTCAATTTTGTGAACAATAATTTCTCTATCTTTTATAATACTCTAGGTAACTGACATGACTCACTTTAGGGGCTTAGCTAGAGTGGAGCGGCTTGCCACGGGTTACACCCATTCGAGGGTGATACCCGCGAAAATACAATTCGATATTATTTTGTGAACACACGAAACCGCAATTTTTTTTCTGCTTCCACTAGCCGCTGGGAATTGCTTATTAAACACAGCAAAGCATCTGTGAAACAACTTTCTACAATGCGTTGGAGTGCTCAATATGCTACAGTTAAAGTATTGGTAAAACATTTTGATAGTGTTGTTACTGTAATTCAGGAATTATGTTGGAATGATGTACTAAGACAAATAAATTTTTGTCAGATTGAATTGCAAAGTAAAGGTATAACCGTTGATCAATCAGCGATCAAAATAGGGGCACTTCGTCTTTATATTGAAGAAAAATGTGGTCATATTATAGATGAGGCAATATATTTTGTCACAAAAAAATGTGAGGACTACGACATTCTCACCGAAAGACGAATTCGACGACAAAAAATAATGGATGGTGAGTTAGCTAGCGACTCACACTTGCTATTGAGCCATACCGGGGAAGCATATTCAGCCACCGAGTATACAAGTCCGAGAGCGGATGATCTGAGTACGGATGTTGAGGACGCTCATGTAGTGCCACATAGCTTTTGGACGATATTATTTCTCGTTTTCAGTTTTGCTGCCATTCTTTGTAGGTGTTATTTAAAACTTAATGTTCTGTCCAGAGTCACTCCAAGATATTGTGGTGTTAAGTTATGAGTTATGAGCAGTCTGTTTTCAAAGTTAACAGAGAGTTTTTTGTTGGCTTGGGTATTATTCAGATGGAAACAGCATACATCGGTGTTCGTTGCATTGGGCCGTAGTCTCCATTTGCGAAAGTATTCTTCCATAACGGTAAGGTCATCCGTTAGTATTGTTTCTGTAATATCCATGTTATTATGTCTTGCTACAATGGCCCAATCGTCACTGTAGCCAAATTTCTGGGAAGTTCTCCTAGATAGTCGAAAACCGATATATGTGGCAGTCCATTGCTGAGTTTAATTTGAGCACTTTTAAAATTGCCCATTGTGACATGAAAAGGTCTGTCGGTGAGCATGCTATCAATGAGTTTAGTTACCTTTTGACACAGAATGGCACGGATTAGTTTGCAGCTTAGTCTCCAGACAGTATCGTATGCAGTTGATAGGTCAATGAAAGCAACGGATGTTTTTTGCTTTTTTTTTAAAAACCTGCTTCAATATGTGTTGTTAGGAATAGGATCTGGTCTGTGATGTTGCGGTTAGGTCTGAACCCTGCTTGCCCAATAGGTATCAATTCAAATATTTGAAATTCTACTTATTTTGTTGTAGATTAAGCGTTCCAACAGTTTATAGACACAGACACTTTCCTTACTTTAATATGGCTATAATGGAGGTCTTTTTTAGTGAATGGGGGATTTATCCTGATTTTAACGTATCTGTAGTGAAATCAGCCGGCCATTTCCTAGCATATGTGCCACAGTGGAGTAAAAATTCTGGATGGATTTTATCGGAGCCGGGTGTCTTTCCAGACTTAATTTCTGATATTGCTGAAAGAATTTCTTCTGGACTAAACTCATCAGAGTATTCAGATGTAGGCGGGCATACAGAATTTGGTATTTTTATTTCTTGTTTTACTTTGGTGGTGTGGTCACGATCTCTAGGTGCTCTTGAGCTTGTTACAATGTGGGAGGCTACTCTGTTGGGAGATATTGGTACTTTGTCTCTAGTTGGAAGTCTGCTACTACCAAGTTTTCTAAGTAAATACCATGCTTTTCTGCTTGATTTACTAAAGTCTAATTTTTCCACAGTTTCCATCCATTTTTGTCGTCTGGCTGCATACAAACTGTGTAGTAGTTCGTCCGCAATTTCTCTGTCTTGGCTTTCGTTGTATTCTTGATACAATTTCTCACATTTTTTATCCCATCCTGGGGCATACATTTTACGATTTCCTTTAGGTATAGTTTTCTTCGCTGTAGAGATAATCGCACCAACAAATCTCATGTAGTTTGCACGTGTTGGGGATATCCATCCCAGACATTTATCCAATCTCAGTAAAAGTCGCCCAGTCTGCTTTTTGAAAGTTCCACCTAGGTCGAGGAAATGATGATATTATTGGTATTTTGATGCCAATTTCTATTACAACTGGTCTATGTTGGCTACGTGGAAAATCTGGGAGTACTGTACGTGAAGCTGCCAGTGGTTGATTGTTTTCATTTGTAGAAACAAAACATAGGTCTGGGTTGTATTCTCGCCTCCAGGCTGCAGATCGAGGCGAGAATGACCGGAGAGCAACATAATCTATCCAGAAGGCCTCTAAATCGAGGGATGTATATTGCTTGGTGAACGTAATCATCCAGTAACACCAGTGGTACATACAAAATATGCCAAAATATTTTGTAGGTGCAGAAAATAAAAAGTAAAAACTTCTCAATTTTAGGTTTTATATTATGTGAAGTGCAAAATAAAATCTTATATGTAGCACTGGTGTTACCGAATGATTACGCCCATCGAGCAATATCCATCCCTCCCAGAAGCTCCCTGGCTGGATGATGCTGCTTTAAAAAAGTAAAGTTAGTGTAACCTTCTGGCTAAGATCTAGTGTTAGGCTTTTTAAGTCGCGCAAGCGCCCCTAACATGACTTAACGACAACTTTCGTTGACGGCTTTACGTGCCCTCCGAAGCACGGTGACACTTATTTAAATTAGAAATTGAAAATTTTGTCGGTGCCGGGAAAATTATGCTGCTTTGTATGCCGGGCATCATAATCTTTTTAACATCTTGGTGCATAAATAGCTATTAAACCATCGTTTTTTAATTAATAATGAAGCGCGTAAGGCGCTTATTTGTAGAATGAGAATTTAAACCAGCAATAATTTGTGCCCTAGATCTTGTTTCCATCTCTTATTGTAACTATAGGGGTAATTAAATAAAACACAAGCATAAAGTTTCTTTTTCTATATAGAATGTCACTTATTTTTGAACATTAAAAAAATAATTAACACAAATATAATATATAAAAAAAGTTGGTTGATTAGTTGATTTTGTAAATAAACTTAAACTAAGCCTCTAAAAACACTATTTTTATTAAAACATAACCTAACACATCACAGGGAAATGCATCGATCAACGAGATCATTCAGCCATATTTGATACTAATAGCCCTGTCAATAATTATCACGCTTACTTTAATTTAATTTATTTCACTAAACTCTACAATAAAAAGAACTCATTAATTATTTTAATGAAAAGTGCAACTGTTTTTAGTAATAAAAGCAACAGATGTGAGTTAAGAGAAGTTAAGATCAAAAATATAAGTTGTAAGATAAACTAAATAAAATCAGCATTCTCAAATTAAATTCTAACGTGTCCAAAAAAATACGATGCCGATCACAAAAAATATGGAAATCCGGCTACACGTTAACACAAACCAGTTTAACTTGTCAGAAAATAAGAAAATATATTATAAGAATAGATAATAAATGAAGAAACAAGAAGTAGTCAAACAAACTGAAAAGTAAAACTCATAACTTGCTTGTATCGTAGAATCATGATTATATAATCCTAATTGATCTTGTCAATAATTTAAAATTAAAAAACATTACTAAAACGGAATTTTATATATAATGGTTGCTCATTAATAGAACAATCCACTAAGTAATAATTTCCATCACCATTTTTACTTAACATCAAGTTAAGAAGTGGGAGATAAAAGACCATTTCAGAGGATCTGTAACACTAATTTAAATTTAAGCTTTAATCTTAAAACGGTTAGTGAAAGTATCTAAACGAAAAACGAAATGGATCTGTATATAGACTGGTCAATGAACAATTGACTTATCTTAACTCATTGAAATATTTCTAAATCATGAAAGTGTACCCTGTAAGATTATTGTAGGTTGATTTATTATTTGGATAATTTGTTTTGACAAGTTGGATGTCATCATGCATACAAATCAAAAGGTCCCATAAGCCGTTATAATATTTTTGGCATAAATGGTGAGACCAGAGTGGCTTTATGTGGGCCTACAATACCATAAAAGTGCGAGACCATGTTGATATCATAATATATGGCACTCAACGTGTTAAACAAAATATTCTGTTTACTGTAAGTAAACCTATTATAACATGCAGCATTAGGATAATCGAAAATTTAGGACAGTGCGATTATAAAAGCTAAGATTAAAATAAAATTTATAGGAAGTCTTTGATTGTTTTTACAAAAACTCAGCGAATGGATTTTTAAATATAAGAGATATAAGATTTTAAAAACAGTAAAATATTTGCAAATTTTGTACTGTTAGCTATAATATAGAATAATTCTCAACACCGTTCAAAAGTTTGAGGTTCGAAAATGTGAAAACACCGAATAATAAACACCGAATTTAAAAGCCAGAAAATAAATTAAAATAACAATGTACAAAAAAGTTACACTTCCCAGTAAAAAATTTAGGCAGTGGCAACAAAGCTAAAAACGAAAACTAACCAATTTAATGAATTTATTGGCTCAAATACCGACTAGAAAAAAACATTTTTTATACATAAAATGTGTTTCGGGCGACCTTTTACCGGTTGGGTCAGAAATATTTGTAACTAGATTATAATAAAGCACCTGACGTTATAAATTGAATAGCCTATTCAGGTTTAGACTATTCGCAGTATTTTAGAAATGGTTAAGCTCATCACAACTAATTAAGTTGTCGGACGAAAATAACTATCCCTTCTGTATATTTAAATAACAGAATAAATCAGTACACTTAATTACTATAAATATCAATAACATAAAGCAAAAGCAGTCCTTATAAAATAAAAAAATGTAAATATTCTAGTAACAAAACAAATAACACTAATTATTTTTGGTTTACATTGACTAATGACGGTCTAGTTGATAGTTCGAGAATATTTCTCTAACAAATATTTCGATGCGATTTGATGTAATCTGAAACTATATACAGAATAGTTCCGTTATATACAAAATTTCTATAACATGGATCCAGTTTCTGGTCGATTGTAGCTTGATTCAAAAAGTTGAGTACGTATCTTGGAACAACTTCTCTGATGGCATCATTGTCAACTAAAAAAGGGAAAAAATAAAAATAACATAATTCATTTAATCTTCCAAATATAATAAATAATGATTTATTAAATACATGATAAAAATTTATTTTATAATTAAAATTCCGAAAACTGATGTTATCGAAACTCTGGATTAGAGATTATAATTCCATGGTTTAGACAGACATAGGCAATATGTCTCGCAGACCAAGTGCGGACCTTTGGGCTATTCAATCAAGTCCCCACCTGATTTTGAGTAACATCAAAAATTATGCAACATAGGTATGTATTGTTACGATAAATAATGACGCATCATATGACTCAAAACTGTAAATATATTTATTACTAATATCCTTATTTATTCGAGTATTTTCTAGTAAGAAGATCCACGGGTCTCCCTCGGCTGAAAAACCAGTATGGCGTGACCTCCCAGTCTTTTCGCCAAGGGTCAGGAAGGTCGACATCCTTCGACGAGATTCTAGATTAACGGTGCTTTATATATAAAGACGAAAGTTTTTGAATAACAGTTAGTTTGTGAATATGAAGTCGAAAATAAATGTTGTATCGAATAAATTGTATAATAAAGTAATATAAATTATTGTGTTTTTTAGTGAATTATAATAAGTGTAGAAGACTGTAATAAATTAGAATAAGTGGAAATAAAGATTAAATAAACTAAGTGTTAAAACATTTTAATAATAAATAAAGACAATAAATTAGATTAATAAAAATATAACAGTATTTTAAATGTTTTCCTCTGTTGCCTCTTGGACTTCTGCGTTCCCCCACCACCACAATCTCATTACCATGCACTTCATGATGACAGGTGATGTTGAGTCTAATGCGTGTGTTGTTCGGCCATGTTCGGAACATATGGGGAACTGAGTTCTGAAAAGCCCTGTCAAAATCAAGTTTTCCAAACTTGAAATCTCATGCTCAGAAGACTGCATTAAAATTGCGATGTTTACATCTTCCTACATTTGTGGACAGGTGTTTTTTACTACAAAGCTTTGCAAAAACAGCATTAGAAACCCGATCGACTGTGAAACACCTAGATTCTTTCCTGCGAATCAGCTCATTAAAGTTTCTACGAGATTATCAAAAACTCTTAGGAGCTGTGTCTCAGTTTCATATATGACACATACCGCTTTATACTTTGCTAAAGAATAATCTATTTATGTTATTTTTTCAATATTTTTTTTACCATTTATGCTCATGAGATACGTGTAATGTAAAATTAAAATATAACGTTTATCACTAATAAAAACTTATTTTATTAATTTTTTTTCGACCCATCTAGAGAATGTTTTGATTTTGTGTAGCCCTCCACTTAAATAGTTTACCCATGTCTGGTTTGGACCCTTGTTTTCTATTCGGCACTAATACCTGCTTATTTTTTTACGTCATTATTTAGTTTGCACATCCATATGACAGAGTAGGTATGGCCATTGTCTATTGGTCTATTAACAATTGACAAGAAAAACTATTTTTATTTATGTTATGTTGGTCTCTTTCTCTCTATCTCTCTCTCTCTCTTTCTCTCTATAGAATACAATCAAAACATTAAAAATCATTATTGCCCAGAGATTTGCAGCCAAGATAGCTAAGTTTAGCTAGAGACCCAGTTTCGTGTAATATAATACGAATCTCATGCAACTCTGGGCGTCTTCGAAACCGCATTACGCCCTAGACTTTCCGTTGGTTATAAAATCAACTATAAGGTCTGAACTCAAATTAAAAGGTACAGTCTGTTTCTCATGTTAGTTGCAAATGCCACAACTACTTACCAATACGTCTAAAGCCCTAAAACCATAAATCTTTAAACCTAATGAAATGTTGTGCCTTAAAACAAAATTATACTAAATAAGTAGATATTAAGTGCCAAAGTATTGTTTTTAATTATATTAAATATATATTGTTCTGAAGCTATTTTATTGTGGCATCTTAATGTAGTTTACTATTTTTATTGAGAATAAGCCACAATTTTATTTTAAAATAAATTTATTTGACGTTTTGATTTCCACTTCGCAAATCGCTCTCAAAATACAAAACATAAATAAATTAAACAAATGCTGTTTTTGTTACATGGTAAAAACATTAGTCTAATAATTTAATTTTATCTGACTCATTCACATTGACAGTTCAAACATGTATTATACCTTTTAAAGTAGATGACATTTCAATAACATTCAAAACAATAAACACATTGAGATCTATTTTATCTAAAACTAAGTCTAACAATGAACAAAAAAGAACAAAGACGTGTTTTTATGAAATACCTTGGGAATGCGATCAGTTTTATTTAGGTGAAACATCAAGGCCATTAAATGTTAGAATGAGTGAACATCAATCTTATATTAAAAATAGAGAATTTGATAGATCTCAAATATGTAAACACGCATGGGAAAATGAACATAGTGAAAAGACTCAAGTATAGTCCTGAAAGAAACAAATGGTAAAAAAAAAATTAAAAAAACGGCTCTAATTATGTTAAATGAATCCAGTTGTGTGGCAAACTTTTCGGCAGAATGCAGTAGGTAGGATGATGTTGTTACCCGTATATGTTAAGAGAAAATTAACAGGAAGAAAATACCACTATTAGTTAGTCAATAATATATCGAGGATACATCATTAATGTTTTAAAATAACATACATATAAAATCAGAGTTTGGTATTGATATTGAGAGTAAAATAAAGACAAGGAACAAATACTTACCATATCCGGACAGTATTATGGGATCACTAACAGGAGAGTTTTACTGTCATCATTGCATGTGGTTATGATTTTTTTGCTATGATACATTCTTAAGTTAAAGTTGATTTCATGTAATACAATGATATATATTCAGGGATTCTACAGTATTCACTGCCTTCCCTCGCTCAACCGTTTCCATCTCTCTCTGTTGTCCCATTCTCCATCGTTTAGGCCTCTCTTACTCATGGCGTCGTCTATTTCGTTCCTCCAGGATTTTCGGGGTCGTCCTCTTCTCCTCCTTCCTATGGGACTTCATTCGGTTATTCTCTTTATCCATCTGATGTCGCTAGTTCTTGTTACATGTCCATACCACTTTGGTCTTTTTTGTTCTATATATGTTAATATGTCTGTTTCTATTGATGTTCTTTGCTTTATTTCGTCCTTACTTCTCCTATCCATTCTTGTTACTCACGCAGCATCTTCGCAGGCATTTCATCTCTGTTGCTACTATCTTACTGCTGTTTTTCTTGTTTATGATATAATTTTCAGCCCCATATGTCATAATACTTCGCACTAATGTTTTATAACTCTGTGCTTTTAATGCAATGAACTCTTATAATAAAGTCGTTCCAGGAACGCAACTCAAAAATATTGGCAATATTATTTTAAAGTCATCCATTTTAAAATGTATAATATATGTCTGAATTATCAATATGAATGAGTCAGATAAAATTAAATTAGAAGATTTTTATACCAAGCAACAAAAACAAAATTTGTTTAATTTATTAATGTTTTGTATTTTGAGAACGAAAATCGTGGCTTATTCCCAACAAAAATAGTAAATTGCATTATACCACAAGAATACAGCTTCAGAATAATACTCTTATCTGTAATAACTTCCCCTCGGAGAGCAGTCGAATTGTCGTGGTGGTGGAGTTCTTAATGCTCGATCCTGGCCACTGAAACACCCGGCAAAACTTTTCTGGTTGTATCAGTCCATTAACTAGCCTCTCGTTGGAATAAGAATGGACATTAAAGAATGTCCATACTTGTCCCATGAATGAAGATGAGCAAGGTTTAACAAAGATACAGCCAAGAGCATGATAATTGTAGTCATAAAAAGATTTAGCTACCTTTTAAAGGAATACTTCGACCCAAAAACCGCTAAAACCTACCCTAAATCCGCAAGCAGAAGTGTGGAGTATATTTAAATATCTTTTAGGTCGCAATGTGCAAGAGTTTATTAGGTCAAACGATTTATTTAGTTTCAATCTACAAGTAATTCATTCACGTCGTAATTTCTTCTGCTTGGTAATAATGATAAACATAAATATATATTGTGAATATCTTTGAAATTATAGTTATGAATATATTTAATTTTGCAATTTGTTATAAATACTTACTTAAAAAGGCAATTGTTAGATCTTCGTCTGTAAAACTTGCTTTACAAGTACAGCGATCCCAGCTTCGCCCTTCGTAAATAGTTCCGTCTTGGTCCACGATAAAATTAAACAAAATATCCGGTTCGTGCCTATCTTTCATTTGGTTCTTCCGAAGAAGCTTTACGCAATTTTCGTTAGATGATGCATCATGGCAGATTGTTTTATCCATAGAACTGAGCTCGATGAAAAATACGTTATGGGCAGGAAGTTTTAATTTTTTCATGTGAGTTGGAGATTCATATCCGGCTTCAAGAGTAATCCACTGGTTTTTGAGAATATAATTAAAATAACCATTTTCAGATTCTAAAAAAAATATTATACTGATTAATTTCAACTGTATTTATGTTTTAACAGAAAATCGCATATATTTAAAAAGGAAGTTCATTTCTTATATTATTTACGATACAATTTTGATATCTGATACAAAGACGGTTTTTAAATTGGGAAATTAAACAGATAAACTAAAAAAGTTGAACTACCAACGTAAAATAGGAATTAATCTTATACTATTGGCAGTTAAAATTAAGATGATGCAGAAGGCAGCAAAATCGAGAAAAATACAGGTGTCACTGTCTTAGCAAATAATTTTATAAAATTTTATACGAATTATTTCAGATAATCTGATTTAACTGCTAATAATTTTAACTGTCCGCTATGTCCGTTTTATCCAATAATTCTATGTAAATACTGACGCTTTTGACCAATATATTTTAAGTAAAAATAAATCCTAAATAAGTATTATCATAAACCTGTAAGCATCCACTGCTGGAATTACGTCTTCATCAGCTTTTTACATCTGTTTATGTCTTGTGCAGATTGTATTCAGTTACTACGAGGCGTGTTTTTTAAGTAAGTACCGTTTTGGAATTAAAAAAGACGTGCAAAGATATGGCAATAATTTTATTTTTACATGAAAGCCTGTACCTTAATCTACTTTTCTACATAATTTCCGTGAATATTGAGGCACTTGTCATAACGTGGCACCAGTTTTTGAATACCCTCCTGATAAAATTCTGCCGCCTGACTTGTTAACCACTGCATCACAAATGTTTTGACTTCGTTATCGTCTTGAAGACGCTGACCGCCCAGGTGTTTCTTCAAGTGCTGGAACAAATGGTAGTCGCTGGGCGCCAGATCAGGGCTGTATGGAGGATCATCTAGAGTTTCCCATTTAAATGATTTGATGAGATCTTTGGTATGATTAGCAACATGTGGACGGGCAATGTCATGCAGCAAAACGATACCCTTACTCAACTTGCCACGTCTTTTGTTCTGGATTGCACGACGCAGATTTTTCAATGTCTTACAATAAGACGCTGCATTGATTGTCTCATTACGAGGCAGAAACTCCACTAGCAATACTCCTTTTCTGTCCCAAAAAACTGTCCACATGATTTTCCGGGCAGAAATTGTTTGCTTAAACTTCACTCTTTTGGGTGATGATGAATGTCGCCATTCCATGGATTGTTGTTTCGATTCTGGTGTGACGTAGGCCACCCACGTTTCGTTACCAGTAACAATTTGGTCTAAAAAATCTTCACCTTCACTGTGGTACCGTTCAAGGAAAGTCAATGCACTGCCTAAACGTTGGGTTTTGTGCAAATCCGTCAACATTTTTGGAACCCAACGTGAACAGAATTTTCGGTAATTCAAGTTCTCGGTAATAATGCGATATAAAACACTACGAGAATACTGAGGAAAGCAGTCGGACAATGATGACATTGTAAAGCGTCTGTTTTCTCTCACCCTTTCGTCCACTTTCTGCACCAAATTTTCATTAACGACCGAAGGACGCCCACTCCGTTCTTCATCATGCACATTTGTGCGGCCATCTTTAAATGATCTCACCCATTTCCTTACCATTTCATCACTCATAATGTTTTGTCCGTAAACTTCAACGATCTCACGATGAATATCGATCGGTTTTACGCCTTTAACACTAAGAAATCGTATAACAGCCCGTACTTCACAATCAGCGTGACTCACGATTGTTGGAGGCATCTTAAACACTGGAGTAAACAAGTATACAATGAAGAATCAGACTGTAATGTCGTCAGTGCGTAGACAAAAGATGTAGGTAACCAGCGCTCATGCGCGGAACGCCGACCGTAGCGCTGCGGCGGCGGAATCGCAAAACGGTACTTACTTAAAAAACATGCCTCGTATTAACACGCTTCAAATCTATCTATATGTCTATCTGGTTGGTGAGCATCCTCTGCGCCTTAGTGCTTCTTGTCATGCCTAGTGTACCAAGTTAGAGGGCGATGAGTGTGCCTAACTGATAATAAGTGAGTGGAAATGCTCTGATGAATGTAACACTGTTGAACAAAAAACGATACTAATGTCCGGAGTTCCATCTGGTAGAGGTGTCAATTAATTTTATTGGTATAATTTCCTTTTTATTATTACATCGTTTTGATTTATTAAGTTTCCAGCTTTCTATACTGCTGCGATCTCCAAGACATGAATTCATTTTGCCGCAATTTCTCTCCTTAGGTTAATTATTTTTTTTCTAGCGTATTTTCCTTCGTACTCTGGTCTATGCTTTTTTATATGCTACTTTATCATTGTCGTCCTGAGAACTTAGGTATTGTTGGTATTTTTTCCTCTTTTCTTCAATATCCTTTTCTATTTATTCATCCGACCAGTATGGTTTTAGTCTTACGCGCTATCTCAGAGTAAAGCATCTTTTGCTGATGTATGGATAATTTGATGCATAATTTGATCCATTTATAGTATTTTTTAACATTGATGAAATCTCTGAAATCACCTTTTTTGAGTTTCTTTTTTAGTCTGTATTTATATAGTAGTTTTGTTTAATTCGTGTTGTTCACATACTGTGATTAGCTTTTGCCCGCTGTCATTGATGATGTTTTCACCAAAAAACCTAACTACATACGTTATTCCTCTGTTTTCTTTTAGTTCAGCTGTTTAAATCCCCAAGTATTATTAGTTATCTAGTATTTTAAGTTTTTTTAGCTTAAATTATCTTAAATTTCTTTAAGTTGTTTAAAGAATTCTTCTTTGTCATGCATAAGTGAATCGTCATTTTTTCGTATTTTATACAGTGTGTAAAAGCCAAATGGAATAAATTCATTATTTAGGATACTGTACATATTTATAAAAAATCCCGAAACGCGTCAAATTTAAATTATAACTTAACATTCTTTAACGTAAAAATGCAACCCCTACCTTCAACCCCCTTAGAATGACAGGTACAACCCCCAATTTTTAAAATAGGAAGTATAGGCTTGTGATATATCGTTTGAAAGGTCTTTTCATTCTCCATTCAAAAATGTTGTCGCTTTTAAGTTTATTAAGATTAATTAAGATAAAATAAATTAAAATCATGTGTTTACCGAAATTCGCTAAAATATACTCAAAACTTATTTCCCTTTAGGTCTTGATAATGAGAAAGTAAACAAAAACCATAGCAATGTGGTTTTTAGATGGTAACCATTAAAAAACTTTAAAGAATTTCCGTGGCAACGTTATTTTAACACGCATTAGTAAATTGTTTTATTTAAGTTGTCAGTGTTTTAATTTAAGTAAAAAGGTCGTTCAATTCAATTCTGAAAAATGGTTAGATTAACGGAAATGCATAAAATAACAGTTTTACAAATGATTGGTTACGGAGATAACACCCAAACACAACAGGAAGTAACTCGCCTATTTCATGAGAAATTTCCTAATTTACCGCCTATATCCCAAGGAACAATAAGTAAAATAAAGAAGCAGTTTCGCAAGTTTGGTCATGTAAGGCAGATAAAAAAAGCAGCTGCCAATGCACTGAGTGATGAACTCAAATTAGATGTGTTGCTTGAGTTTCAGGAAAATCCACATACATCGAGTAGACAGTACATTCAATGCTAGCCATACATCGATAGTAAACATATTAAAAGAAAATAAATTGCATCCCTATAAGATGATACCTACTCAGGAGCTCATGGAAGACGATTTTGATAGGAGAACTTTTTTTTGTGAGAAAATGATGGACATGTTGTATAACAATATTATCCAATTAGAAGACGTTATGTTTTCTGATGAGTGTACTTTTTCACTTAACGGTCATGCTAATCGGCAAAATTGCCGCTACTGGGCCACGGAAAATCCTCACTGGATGAGAGAAGAACACACTCAATACCCTCAAAAGGTTAATGTTTGGGCAGGGATTGATGAAACAATATCATTGGTCCCTTTTTCATTGAGGGCATCTTGAATGGCAACAATTATTTGGCACTACTTCAAAATGATGTCATTCCAACGTTGGCAAATTTATATCCTGATCCAGGAAACCCTCAAGTTCCAGCAAATACGATATGGTTTCAGCAGGATGGAGCACCACCACATTACCAACTTAATGTCCGGCAGTACCTCGATACAATATTTCCCAATCGATGGATAGGGAGGCGAGGATCGATTAAATGGCCAGCGCGATTACCTGATCTTACATTATTAGATTTCTTTTTATGGGGATATGTGAAGAGCCATGTGTACAAAACTAAACCTTCTGATTTAAATGACTTAAAAAAACGAATAACGCTTGCGATTAGGTCGATCACGCCTGTTATGTTAAATAATCTTAGAAGACAGTTTTATTTGAGATTAGGATGTTGCCAAGACGTTCGCGGTGAACATTTTGAACATCTACTTCATTAAAATTCATAGTTCTTTTTCGTGTTCTACATTTTATTACGTTTTGCATTACATTTTAGTTTTTGATTGTATTGTAGCGAATTTCGGTAACCACATGATTTTAATTTATTTTATCTTGTTAACCTAAACTAAATAAATAACCTAAATAATAAATTTATTCCATTTGGCTTTTACACACTGTATATCGTAATTTTATAGTAACGGTACTGGGTAACAAGTTGAGACTCCGCTATAAAAATGGTCGCATGGGATGTTTTTCAAGAAAGTGGTGTCGACGGATTACATCTATTTTCTTATATTATCAATTTGATGATTGTGAATGTATGGATGATACTGTGCCGAAAAAGCAACAATAAATTTAGAAACTTTGTTCACAACATCAATCTACAACGTCAACAACCTTCCACGTTGACCTAACAGGTACATTGTGGCTTATTCCTAGGTTAAAGTTGTTCTTTCATCTTAGCTTTTTTAATAAAGTCTACTATGGCCTTTGGTGAAACTTCTACGAAGTCGTAGGGTGCGAGCTAATAACGATCAAATGTACTGATCCTTATTCTAAACAGTCCATTGCTTAACAAAAATATACTTTGTTTTTACAAAGTTTCATACCAAGTAAGCTTTAATAAATATTATTAAGTTTGAATTTGGCTAGATTAAATTGTAATTTTTTAATGTACTTTTATACCCCAAGCCGTCAGAGACGAAAATGCCACTTAATCTCTAAAAATCATACAAGGAAGCTGAATTTTGCTGGAAAAAGTGGTAATAAACATTTTGGGGTGTCTCAAAATTGACATCAGGAAAATTCAGCTTGTTCGTATGATTTTTAGAGGTCAAATCTCTGGCGACTGGATTATTAGTGCATATTGTGCCATAAATAGCAAAAATAAAAAAAAAACTAGAATTAAAAGAAAAACTAACGGTGAGGGAATATTTCAAATATTTTTAACATACTTTTGATAGCAAATTTTTATTCATAAATTTTTTCCATAAAAAAGACCAAAAATCATGCAGTGAGGGTTTAACGATACAATAAAGAAACAGACAAACTGAAGATAGACAAAAAAATGCATGTATAGAATGCATGTATAGAAACTTGTAATGCAGCCTATCTAGAAGTACACCGTAGAAAGATAACATAAAATAGCCTAAGAAAGAAAAATATTAAATAAAAATCATATACAGGGTGGTCCTTAAGTAATTGTACACAAAGAAACAGTAGATTCTACATTCTAAAATATTACGATTTAAGCCAAATTGCTTTAATAAAATATTGATATTAAGAAAGATACAGGGTGTTAAAATGTAAAATTAAAATTTTATTTTTCGCTATAACTTTTATGTTTGTAAACATTTATGTATGAAAATTTACAAATAGGTACTTTTAAATACGAAAAATTATAATTTGATGCACACTTTGATGTAACTGATAGAGGGCGCCACTTATGCCATATATGTGGTATAAATTTGCACTTAACTTTTTTGCTTTTTAAGTTACCTGTATTTGAGATAAAAAATATTAAAGATACATTATTTTAACAAAAAAAATGTATACCTGTTAATAACTTTTTTCGAGATAAACTCAACATTTTTCGAGATAATCGCATTTTAAAAATCAGCTGCATAATTCTGATCTAAAGCAATTACTCCAGGCAACGAAGAAAAAATAGACAAAAACATTAATACTTCTGAATGTTGGTATAAAATACCTTTAACTAAAGTTAATAGTTAAAGAAATCGCGCTATCTCAGAGTATATCAGCAGGATAATTAATAATAGGTTTTGACAAAATAACAGAATAATATGATTTTACATCAAACATTTTACGTTTTATGTTACATTAAAGTCATAATCAAAACATTTTGGTTTACAAACCAAATTAAGAATAGTTAAACTAAATAACATAACTTTTTGGCAAAGTAAATGTCCGATATGTCCACCATTTTCTTTAATTCATTTGTCAATATATTCCACAAAAGATCGTCTCATATTAAATAGCATTATTGGTTCTAAAGAAACTGCTGCAGTATTTATTTCTTCCCATAGTTGGTTGCGAATATTTATGTGATTCTTATAGACACGTTGTTTGAATGCGCTCCATACACCAAAATCAAGCGGATTAAATTCGGGGCTACATGGTGGCTATAATGTATAATGGATGAATATATTATTTTGGATACTTATCCAAATCTTATGGTATATTATGGAACTACATCTTATTTGTCGCAGAAGTTAAATAATGTATTAAAATGTGATGTATCTCGTTCATTGGTTACTTATATACATACGGAATAACCTATCGATGACATTATTTATTTATATGATTACGTTACAGCTTACGAGTAACTATAATTACATCTCGAACAAATGGACTATTATTATTTACTAACGAACTAATATTATGCTAAACTAAATTGTCTGTGTGTTTACTATATTTATAATAATATCGGTTATTAGGACAACGATGATGTTTTTGTAAAAATGCTGAGTCGTTCAGGTTAGATTTGTAGCAAAACTATTATGAAACAGGACACACATGTGTTATTCAATACCTGTGCTCTAGTTTCTATTGGTTCTAATAAAAATTGGTAAGCCATTTACGTAATCAACAATAAGTATTCTTTTCGGATTTTTTATGAATTAAATAATTATATCAATATCTCACCACATTGCCAAGGAATATGACTACCACGACCCAATTCAACGTTTAGAAAAGTTTTATTTAAGTATGTTCTAACTGCCTTCTCTCTAGAATGTGGTGGTGTACCATCTTGCATAAACCACATATTTTGGGTTTTTTAGCATTTTACAATAGACAAAAAGTAATACAACGCCATTATAGAAACTTAAGAAGCGATAGAAAAAAGAAATTGTAAACATGATGACGGCCAACGTCTGAATACGGATACGGCAACTAAAGAAGAAGATGAAATATATTTTCTCCAATAAGACATTTAGCACCCATAACAAAGCATTTTGTGATGTTACATTATCATCTTTGAGTTGTTTTAATAAGAATAAACTATGAATTATGCTTATCTACAGGTATTCAGTGCTTTACCGCACAAATATCAAACTAAGAACTATTGTGCAGCTGACTTATAAAATGCATTTATCTCGAAAACGGTTGAATTTTCAGGTTACTAACTAGTATACCTTTTCTTTGTAAAAATAATGTATCTTTAATATTTTTTTTTTAACACAAATAGAGCTAGCTTAAAGAGTGAAAAAGTTAAGCGCAAATTTATGACACACACGTGGCATATGTAGCGCCCTCTATTAGTTACATTAAAGTAAGTATAAAATTATAATGTATCCTACTCAAACGCATCCAACTGTAATAAAACTTTAAATTTCCACTTTAACACCCTGTATCTTTCTTAATATCAACATTCTATTAAAGCAAGTTGGCTTAAATCGTAATATTTTAAAGTGCAGAATCTACGGTTTCTGTTTGTACAATTACTTAAGGACCACCCTGTATATATATAAATATTTATATATATATATATATATATATATATATATATATATATATATATATATATATATATATATATATATATATATCAGAAAATAGTAAAGTAGAAAATAATTAAAAAAGCTTGAGGGAAGTAATCAGTTGCAAGGAGATTTATAGGTTGGTCCAGAAAGATGTGTAATTATAATATTTCAAAAGAAAACGTTCACTAAAAACAGGTAATATTCCTTAATAATAAAGATACTAAAAGAGGAAGAATAAATATATAATCAGATATTTTGAATTCCGACTATTATTTGTATAAAATCATTTCCTTGAATATGGAACAGATACATTAATTTTATTGTATTATTAAAAATTGATGTGAAATGATTATCACTTACGTGTTTGACCTAACCAGATTAATAAAAATGCACCAATTGAAACAGCTAATACTATGAGCGTTATGAAAAGCACCATCCATAGTCTATCCAAGAACCGTCTATTAAATGGTGTTCTCGACAACAACGGGGTCGACTCTTCATCTCCTATAGATTCTGGATCATATTCGGTGGGCCGGCTACTTTCACTACTGGATAAAAAATTTTCAGCCACGCTTTTTATTTTATTCACAAGTCCAGTACCATTTTGCTGGTTTCCTGGATTTTCTAACTTAAACACTGTTGGTGGTTTGCTAGCTGGATCATCAATAGGTGGCTTGTTAAATGGATATCGGTTGATGGTTTGCTAATTGTATTATCAGGTTTAGTCACAAGTTCAGTACCACTTTGCTGAGTTCCTGGATTGTCTAAGTTAAACGCTAGTGATTTGCTAGCTGGAGTATCGGGTTTATTATCCTTGGAATCTTCGTTGGGTCCTAGCAACGGAACTCTTTCCCCCTCCTTTAGAGGAGGGTCGTCATCAGTTTCGGGATTTTCCTCCTCGTGCGTTGTAAGACTAACATTCTCTAAGGGACTAGAGGTATTCTCGTTTTTGTTTTCGTTCTCAGCTGGTGCTGCTGATTTATCTTCCAAACCTAAAAAAAAGTTGTAGTTTATAAAATTGTTTTTAAATCGTTTAAATGCTCCTCAACTTAAGAGAAGAGACAATTCGACAAAAGAACAGAGAGATAAAAGACCTTGGCTTTAGAACTCATCGACTGTAAATTTCATCAATATTATATAAGCTTTATACACAAACATAATATTTTTTCATGATTCTTTTTTATCTCTGGCTCCTATTATCAGTATTTAGTAAATATATATTAGTAAGTGAATCTTAAAAACGAATATTGCCCAAAAAAATAATGTACAGCCTCGGAACAGGACTGATACTATGAAGACGACCACGACGAGAAATAAGGACGAGCGAAAAATATCCAAAACTCTGGTGAGAATTACTACATGGAATATCAGATCGCTCAATTCAACCAAGGACCAGGGACCAAGAAACATCCCAAGTGCTGAAGAGAAACAAATACACATTTGCACTCTACAGGAAACAAGAAAGAAAGAAAAAGACAATCAAAAATAGTGGAGTAGCAAAAGAAAGCAGGGCCAAAGAAGGTGTAGCCTCACTAATACACAAAAGGTATCAAAATCACATCAAATAGTGTCAATACATATCAGAAAGGATTGTAACAACAAAAATAAGAATGGAGAAGAAAGACCTACAGGGGCATCGTTTTATGACGAATTACAACAAGTAGTAAACTCAACTCAGAGAAAAAGATGATATTGGGGGATTTTAGCTCGAATGAGCAATCAATTAATATCTGAAACTAAGCAAAAACATAACGAGAAGTGTAAAAATGAAAGTGGAGAACTGATGATAAACCTCTGCACAAATACCGAATTTTTAACCACAAAGACCAACACAAATATACATTCAATAACACCAGTGGACAAAGATCTATGATAGATTACGTTATAACCAACAGAGATATACTGTATCCATTAAAAATAATCGACGTAAGATGCCCCAACAGCTCATGTAGGTAGCGACCATAGCCTAGTATTATGTGAAATAAGAATCATCATGAAATACTTCACTCTTAAGAGAGCGGCGACAACACAAACAAAAATCAACGCCGAAGGACTAAATACAGAATCCATTTAACATTTATACAGAAAAAAAAATATTAGGAAAGATTGCTGGGAATCAAATATTAAAAAACGATAGCATCGAGGAAAGCTGGGAAAATTTAAAAAATAACATACTTAATGCAGCAACAAAATCACTTGGAGAGAGAAAAGTACACAAACATTAACATATCAAAAAAGAAAACACCATGGTTTAGAGAGGAAGTAAAGATAAAATGTGAAGCAAAAAAGAAAGCCTTTTTACAATATAGAACACAATAACCACATATATACAACCACTATAAACGAATCAGAAATGAAACGAATACTTTAATTAGACAAATAAAAAGGAAACACTGGCAGATTTTCTTAAAACAGATAGAACACGACTTCTACGGACACACAAAAGAAATATGGTGAATGATCAGAGTTCAAAGAAAAGAGATGAACGAACTAATAACAATGAAACACATTCACAAGCAAACATGGGCAGACTATTTTCGATCCCTATTTGCTAAAAGCGACGATATAAATATTGAGGAGGAAGATGTAAAGCGAGCATTAAGGAAATTAAATAACAGAAAATAACCAGGAGAGACTAGAATACCGAACGAACTTCTAAGTACGGAGGACTAGATTTGACCAAAGAACTACTAAAAACTAATCTAAAAAATAATAGAACAAAAGAGAACTTCTCAAGCAGGCAGATCAAGCATCCCAACACCTCTCTTCAAAAAGGGAGACTACTCGGACACGGAAACCTACAGAGGAATTAATTTATTAAACACAACACTAAAATTAACAACTCTGAGATAGCGCGT